>NW_026909341.1:0-70950 GCF_033115175.1 Lepus europaeus | reverse complement strand
AGTGCCCGACCAGAGGGAGGGAGGTTGTCTGGCTGCTGAGGCGCAGCCGGTGTCAGCCCTTCGGGGAACTGCCCGTGGATGCTTCGGGAATGGGGGCTGCCAACTCAGAACCCCCGTTCCCTGTGGCTGCAGCCAGCCAGGGGGCTCCAGGGTCGGGCGCGCCCGCGGGCCTAGGGGCTTCTTGCCTGTGTGCAGGGCTTCTACGCACAAGGTGGCACCACATCCCGGCCCAAGGGTGGTGGCAGGAACTCAGGAGGCACTCGGGGACTCAGCAGGGCCCGCCCCTGGGGCAAGGGGTCTGGCAGGCTCCGGGGCAAATGGACTATGGAAGCCGAGAGGGGCCCGTCCGCGCCAAAACCCAAAACGCGCTGCGGCCTCCAGGGACACAGGGGACACAAGTGGCTGTGTGGCTTGCAGTGCCCGACCAGAGGGAGGGAGGTTGTCTGGCTGCTGAGGCGCAGCCGGTGTCAGACCTTCGGGGAACTGCCCGTGCATGCTTCGGGAATGGGGGCTGCCAACTCAGAACCCCCGTTCCCTGTGGCTGCAGCCAGCCAGGGGGCTCCAGGGTCGGGCGCGCCCGCGGGCCTGGGGGGCTTCTTGCCTGTGTGCAGGGCTTCTACGCACAAGGTGGCACCACATCCCGGCCCAAGGGTGGTGGCAGGAACTCAGGAGGCACTCGGGGACTCAGCAGGGCCGCCCCTGGGGCAAGGGGTCTGGCAGGCTCCGGGGCAAATGGACTACGGAAGCCGAGAGGGGCCCGTCCGCGCCAAAACCCAAAACGCGCTGCGGCCTCCAGGGACACAGGGGACACAAGTGGCTGTGTGGCTTGCAGTGCCCGACCAGAGGGAGGGAGGTTGTCTGGCTGCTGAGGCGCAGCCGGTGTCAGCCCTTCGGGGAACTGCCCGTGGATGCTTCGGGAATGGGGGCTGCCAACTCAGAACCCCCGTTCCCTGTGGCTGCAGCCAGCCAGGGGGCTCCAGGGTCGGGCGCGCCCGCGGGCCTGGGGGGCTTCTTGCCTGTGTGCAGGGCTTCTACGCACAAGGTGGCACCACATCCCGGCCCAAGGGTGGTGGCAGGAACTCAGGAGGCGCTCGGGGACTCAGCAGGGCCCGCCTCTGGGGCCAGGGGTCTGGCAGGCTCCGGGGCAAATGGACTACGGAAGCCGAGAGGGGCCCGTCCGCGCCAAAACCCAAAACGCGCTGCGGCCTCCAGGGACAAAGGGGACACAAGTGGCTGTGTGGCTTGCAGTGCCCGACCAGAGGGAGGGAGGTTGTCTGGCTGCTGAGGCGCAGCCGGTGTCAGCCCTTCGGGGAACTGCCCATGGATGCTTCGGGAATGGGGGCTGCCAACTCAGAACCCCCGTTCCCTGTGGCTGCAGCCAGCCAGGGGGCTCCAGGGTCGGGCGCGCCCGCGGGCCTGGGGCTTCTTGCCTGTGTGCAGGGCTTCTACGCACAAGGTGGCACCTCATCCCGGCCCAAGGGTGGTGGCAGGAACCCAGGAGGCTCTCGGGGACTCAGCAGGGCCCGCCCCTGGGGCAAGGGGTCTGGCAGGCTCCGGGGCAAATGGACTACGGAAGCCGAGAGGGGCCCGTCCGCGCCAAAACCCAAAACGCGCTGCGGCCTCCAGGGACACAGGGGACACAAGTGGCTGTGTGGCTTGCAGTGCCCGACCAGAGGGAGGGAGGTTGTCTGGCTGCAGAGGCGCAGCCGGTGTCAGCCCTTCGGGGAACTGCCCGTGGATGCTTCGGGAATGGGGGCTGCCAACTCAGAACCCCTGTTCCCTGTGGCTGCAGCCAGCCAGGGGGCTCCAGGGTCGGGCGCGCCCGCGGGCCTAGGGGCTTCTTGCCTGTGTGCAGGGCTTCTACGCACAAGGTGGCACCTCATCCCGGCCCAAGGGTGGTGGCAGGAACCCAGGAGGCGCTCGGGGACTCAGCAGGGCCCGCCCCTGGGGCCAGGGGTCTAGCAAGCTCCGGGGGCAAATGGACTACGGAAGCCGAGAGGGGCCCATCCGCGCCAAAACCCAAAATGCGCTGCGGCCTCCAGGGACACAGGGGACACAAGTGGCTGTGTGGCTTGCAGTGCCCGACCAGAGGGAGGGAGGTTGTCTGGCTGCTGAGGCGCAGCCGGTGTCAGCCCTTCAGGGAACTGCCCGTGGATGCTTCGGGAATGGGGGCTGCCAACTCAGAACCCCCGTTCCCTGTGGCTGCAGCCAGCCAGGGGGCTCCAGGGTCGGGCGCGCCCGCGGGCCTAGGGGCTTCTTGCCTGTGTGCAGGGCTTCTACGCACAAGGTGGCACCACATCCCGGCCCAAGGGTGGTGGCAGGAACTCAGGAGGCACTCGGGAACTCAGCAGGGCCCGCCCCTGGGGCAAGGGGTCTGGCAGGCTCCGGGGCAAATGGACTACGGAAGCCGAGAGGGGCCCGTCCGCGCCAAAACCCAAAACGCGCTGCGGCCTCCAGGGACTCAGGGGACACAAGTGGCTGTGTGGCTTGCAGTGCCCGACCAGAGGGAGGGAGGTTGTCTGGCTGCTGAGGCGCAGCCGGTGTCAGCCCTTCGGGGAACTGCCCGTGGATGCTTCGGGAATGGGGGCTGCCAACTCAGAACCCCCGTTCCCTGTGGCTGCAGCCAGCCAGGGGGCTCCAGGGTCGGGCGCGCCCGAGGGCCTGGGGGTCTTCTTGCCTGTGTGCAGGGCTTCTACGCACAAGGTGGCACCTCATCCCGGCCCAAGGGTGGTGGCAGGAACCCAGGAGGCGCTCGGGGACTCAGCAGGGCCCGCCCCTGGGGCCAGGGGTCTAGCAAGCTCCGGGGGCAAATGGACTACGGAAGCCGAGAGGGGCCCGTCCGCGCCAAAACCCAAAATGCGCTTCGGCCTCCAGGGACACAGGGGACACAAGTGGCTGTGTGGCTTGCAGTGCCCGACCAGAGGGAGGGAGGTTGTCTGGCTGCTGAGGCGCAGCCGGTGTCAGCCCTTCAGGGAACTGCCCGTGGATGCTTCGGGAATGGGGGCTGCCAACTCAGAACCCCCGTTCCCTGTGGCTGCAGCCAGCCAGGGGGCTCCAGGGTCGGGCGCGCCCGCGGGCCTAGGGGCTTCTTGCCTGTGTGCAGGGCTTCTACGCACAAGGTGGCACCACATCCCGGCCCAAGGGTGGTGGCAGGAACTCAGGAGGCACTCGGGGACTCAGCAGGGCCCGCCCCTGGGGCAAGGGGTCTGGCAGGCTCCGGGGCAAATGGACTACGGAAGCCGAGAGGGGCCCGTCCGCGCCAAAACCCAAAACGCGCTGCGGCCTCCAGGGACACAGGGGACACAAGTGGCTGTGTGGCTTGCAGTGCCCGACCAGAGGGAGGGAGGTTGTCTGGCTGCTGAGGCGCAGCCGGTGTCAGCCCTTCGGGGAACTGCCCGTGGATGCTTCGGGAATGGGGGCTGCCAACTCAGAACCCCCGTTCCCTGTGGCTGCAGCCAGCCAGGGGGCTCCAGGTCGGGCGCGCCCGCGGGCCTAGGGGCTTCTTGCCTGTGTGCAGGGCTTCTACGCACAAGGTGGCACCACATCCCGGCCCAAGGGTGGTGGCAGGAACTCAGGAGGCACTCGGGGGACTCAGCAGGGCCCGCCCCTGGGGCAAGGGGTCTGGCAGGCTCCGGGGCAAATGGACTACGGAAGCCGAGAGGGGCCCGTCCGCGCCAAAACCCAAAACGCGCTGCGGCCTCCAGGGACACAGGGGACACAAGTGGCTGTGTGGCTTGCAGTGCCCGACAGAGGGAGGGAGGTTGTCTGGCTGCTGAGGCGCAGCCGGTGTCAGCCCTTCGGGGAACTGCCCGTGGATGCTTCGGGAATGGGGGCTGCCAACTCAGAACCCCCGTTCCCTGTGGCTGCAGCCAGCCAGGGGGCTCCAGGGTCGGGCGCGCCCGCGGGCCTGGGGGGCTTCTTGCCTGTGTGCAGGGCTTCTACGCACAAGGTGGCACCTCATCCCGGCCCAAGGGTGGTGGCAGGAACTCAGGAGGCGCTCGGGGACTCAGCAGGGCCCGCCTCTGGGGCCAGGGGTCTGGCAGGCTCCGGGGCAAATGGACTACGGAAGCCGAGAGGGGCCCGTCCACGCCAAAACCCAAAACGCGCTGCGGCCTCCAGGGACACAGGGGACACAAGTGGCTGTGTGGCTTGCAGTGCCCGACCAGAGGGAGGGAGGTTGTCTGGCTGCTGAGGCGCAGCCGGTGTCAGCCCTTCGGGGAACTGCCCGTGGATGCTTCGGGAATGGGGGCTGCCAACTCAGAACCCCCGTTCCCTGTGGCTGCAGCCAGCCAGGGGGCTCCAGGGTCGGGCGCGCCCGCGGGCCTGGGGGGCTTCTTGCCTGTGTGCAGGGCTTCTACGCACAAGGTGGCACCACATCCCGGCCCAAGGGTGGTGGCAGGAACTCAGGAGGCACTCAGGGACTCAGCAGGGCCCGCCCCTGGGGCAAGGGGTCTGGCAGGCTCCGGGGCAAATGGACTACGGAAGCCGAGAGGGGCCCGTCCGCGCCAAAACCCAAAACGCGCTGCGGCCTCCAGGGACACAGGGGACACAAGTGGCTGTGTGGCTTGCAGTGCCCGACCAGAGGGAGGGAGGTTGTCTGGCTGCTGAGGCGCAGCCGGTGTCAGCCCTTCGGGGAACTGCCCGTGGATGCTTCGGGAATGGGGGCTGCCAACTCAGAACCCCCGTTCCCTGTGGCTGCAGCCAGCCAGGGGGCTCCAGGGTCGGGCGCGCCCGCGGGCCTGGGGGGCTTCTTGCCTGTGTGCAGGGCTTCTACGCACAAGGTGGCACCTCATCCCGGCCCAAGGGTGGTGGCAGGAACTCAGGAGGCGCTCGGGGACTCAGCAGGGCCCGCCTCTGGGGCCAGGGGTCTGGCAGGCTCCGGGGCAAATGGACTACGGAAGCCGAGAGGGGCCCGTCCGCGCCAAAACCCAAAACGCGCTGCGGCCTCCAGGGACACAGGGGACACAAGTGGCTGTGTGGCTTGCAGTGCCCGACCAGAGGGAGGGAGGTTGTCTGGCTGCTGAGGCGCAGCCGGTGTCAGCCCTTCGGGGAACTGCCCATGGATGCTTCGGGAATGGGGGCTGCCAACTCAGAACCCCCGTTCCCTGTGGCTGCAGCCAGCCAGGGGGCTCCAGGATCGGGCGCGCCCGCGGGCCTAGGGGCTTCTTGCCTGTGTGCAGGGCTTCTACGCACAAGGTGGCACCACATCCCGGCCCAAGGGTGGTGGCAGGAACTCAGGAGGCACTCGGGGACTCAGCAGGGCCCGCCCCTGGGGCAAGGGGTCTGGCAGGCTCCGGGGCAAATGGACTACGGAAGCCGAGAGGGGCCCGTCCGCGCCAAAACCCAAAACGCGCTGCGGCCTCCAGGGACACAGGGGACACAAGTGGCTGTGTGGCTTGCAGTGCCCGACCAGAGGGAGGGAGGTTGTCTGGCTGCTGAGGCGCAGCCGGTGTCAGCCCTTCGGGGAACTGCCTGTGCATGCTTCGGGAATGGGGGCTGCCAACTCAGAACCCCCGTTCCCTGTGGCTGCAGCCATCCAGGGGGCTCCAGGGTCGGGCGCGCCCGCGGGCCTGGGGGGCTTCTTGCCTGTGTGCAGTGCTTCTACGCACAAGGTGGCACCACATCCCGGCCCAAGGGTGGTGGCAGGAACTCAGGAGGCACTCGGGGACTCAGCAGGGCCCGCCCCTGGGGCAAGGGGTCTGGCAGGCTCCGGGGCAAATGGACTACGGAAGCCGAGAGGGGCCCGTCCGTGCCAAAACCCAAAACGCGCTGCGGCCTCCAGGGACACAGGGGACACAAGTGGCTGTGTGGCTTGCAGTGCCCGACCAGAGGGAGGGAGGTTGTCTGGCTGCTGAGGCGCAGCCGGTGTCAGCCCTTCGGGGAACTTCCCGTGGATGCTTCGGGAATGGGGGCTGCCAACTCAGAACCCCCGTTCCCTGTGGCTGCAGCCAGCCAGGGGGCTCCAGGGTCGGGCGCGCCCGCGGGCCTGGGGGGCTTCTTGCCTGTGTGCAGGGCTTCTACGCACAAGGTGGCACCACATCCCGGCCCAAGGGTGGTGGCAGGAACTCAGGAGGCACTCGGGGACTCAGCAGGGCCCGCCCCTGGGGCAAGGGGTCTGGCAGGCTCCGGGGCAAATGGACTACGGAAGCCGAGAGGGGCCCGTCCGCGCCAAAACCCAAAACGCGCTGCGGCCTCCAGGGACACAGGGGACACAAGTGGCTGTGTGGCTTGCAGTGCCCGACCAGAGGGAGGGAGGTTGTCTGGCTGCTGAGGCGCAGCCGGTGTCAGCCCTTCGGGGAACTGCCCGTGGATGCTTCGGGAATGGGGGCTGCCAACTCAGAACCCCCGTTCCCTGTGGCTGCAGCCAGCCAGGGGGCTCCAGGGTCGGGCGCGCCCGCGGGCCTGGGGGGCTTCTTGCCTGTGTGCAGGGCTTCTACGCACAAGGTGGCACCTCATCCCGGCCCAAGGGTGGTGGCAGGAACTCAGGAGGCGCTCGGGGACTCAGCAGGGCCCGCCTCTGGGGCCAGGGGTCTGGCAGGCTCCGGGGCAAATGGACTACGGAAGCCGAGAGGGGCCCGTCCGCGCCAAAACCCAAAACGCGCTGCGGCCTCCAGGGACACAGGGGACACAAGTGGCTGTGTGGCTTGCAGTGCCCGACCAGAGGGAGGGAGGTTGTCTGGCTGCTGAGGCGCAGCCGGTGTCAGCCCTTCGGGGAACTGCCCGTGGATGCTTCGGGAATGGGGGCTGCCAACTCAGAACCCCCGTTCCCTGTGGCTGCAGCCAGCCAGGGGGCTCCAGGGTCGGGCGCGCCCGCGGGCCTAGTGGCTTCTTGCCTGTGTGCAGGGCTTCTACGCACAAGGTGGCACCACATCCCGGCCCAAGGGTGGTGGCAGGAACTCAGGAGGCACTCGGGGACTCAGCAGGGCCCGCCCCTGGGGCAAGGGGTCTGGCAGGCTCCGGGGCAAATGGACTACGGAAGCCGAGAGGGGCCCGTCCGCGCCAAAACCCAAAACGCGCTGCGGCCTCCAGGGACACAGGGGACACAAGTGGCTGTGTGGCTTGCAGTGCCCGACCAGAGGGAGGGAGGTTGTCTGGCTGCTGAGGCGCAGCCGGTGTCAGCCCTTCGGGGAACTGCCCGTGGATGCTTCGGGAATGGGGGCTGCCAACTCAGAACCCCCATTCCCTGTGGCTGCAGCCAGCCAGGGGGCTCCAGGGTCGGGCGCGCCCGCGGGCCTGGGGGGCTTCTTGCCTGTGTGCAGGGCTTCTACGCACAAGGTGGCACCACATCCCGGCCCAAGGGTGGTGGCAGGAACTCAGGAGGCGCTCGGGGACTCAGCAGGGCCCGCCTCTGGGGCCAGGGGTCTGGCAGGCTCCGGGGCAAATGGACTACGGAAGCCGAGAGGGGCCCGTCCGCGCCAAAACCCAAAACGCGCTGCGGCCTCCAGGGACAAAGGGGACACAAGTGGCTGTGTGGCTTGCAGTGCCCGACCAGAGGGAGGGAGGTTGTCTGGCTGCTGAGGCGCAGCCGGTGTCAGCCCTTCGGGGAACTGCCCATGGATGCTTCGGGAATGGGGGCTGCCAACTCAGAACCCCCGTTCCCTGTGGCTGCAGCCAGCCAGGGGGCTCCAGGGTCGGGCGCGCCCGCGGGCCTGGGGGCTTCTTGCCTGTGTGCAGGGCTTCTACGCACAAGGTGGCACCTCATCCCGGCCCAAGGGTGGTGGCAGGAACCCAGGAGGCTCTCGGGGACTCAGCAGGGCCCGCCCCTGGGGCAAGGGGTCTGGCAGGCTCCGGGGCAAATGGACTACGGAAGCCGAGAGGGGCCCGTCCGCGCCAAAACCCAAAACGCGCTGCGGCCTCCAGGGACACAGGGGACACAAGTGGCTGTGTGGCTTGCAGTGCCCGACCAGAGGGAGGGAGGTTGTCTGGCTGCAGAGGCGCAGCCGGTGTCAGCCCTTCGGGGAACTGCCCGTGGATGCTTCGGGAATGGGGGCTGCCAACTAAGAACCCCTGTTCCCTGTGGCTGCAGCCAGCCAGGGGGCTCCAGGGTCGGGCGCGCCCGCGGGCCTAGGGGCTTCTTGCCTGTGTGCAGGGCTTCTACGCACAAGGTGGCACCTCATCCCGGCCCAAGGGTGGTGGCAGGAACCCAGGAGGCGCTCGGGGACTCAGCAGGGCCCGCCCCTGGGGCCAGGGGTCTAGCAAGCTCCGGGGGCAAATGGACTACGGAAGCCGAGAGGGGCCCATCCGCGCCAAAACCCAAAATGCGCTGCGGCCTCCAGGGACACAGGGGACACAAGTGGCTGTGTGGCTTGCAGTGCCCGACCAGAGGGAGGGAGGTTGTCTGGCTGCTGAGGCGCAGCCGGTGTCAGCCCTTCAGGGAACTGCCCGTGGATGCTTCAGGAATGGGGGCTGCCAACTCAGAACCCCCGTTCCCTGTGGCTGCAGCCAGCCAGGGGGCTCCAGGGTCGGGCGCGCCCGCGGGCCTAGGGGCTTCTTGCCTGTGTGCAGGGCTTCTACGCACAAGGTGGCACCACATCCCGGCCCAAGGGTGGTGGCAGGAACTCAGGAGGCACTCGGGAACTCAGCAGGGCCCGCCCCTGGGGCAAGGGGTCTGGCAGGCTCCGGGGCAAATGGACTACGGAAGCCGAGAGGGGCCCGTCCGCGCCAAAACCCAAAACGCGCTGCGGCCTCCAGGGACAAAGGGGACACAAGTGGCTGTGTGGCTTGCAGTGCCCGACCAGAGGGAGGGAGGTTGTCTGGCTGCTGAGGCGCAGCCGGTGTCAGCCCTTCGGGGAACTGCCCGTGGATGCTTCGGGAATGGGGGCTGCCAACTCAGAACCCCCGTTCCCTGTGGCTGCAGCCAGCCAGGGGGCTCCAGGGTCGGGCGCGCCCGAGGGCCTGGGGGTCTTCTTGCCTGTTTGCAGGGCTTCTACGCACAAGGTGGCACCTCATCCCGGCCCAAGGGTGGTGGCAGGAACCCAGGAGGCGCTCGGGGACTCAGCAGGGCCCGCCCCTGGGGCCAGGGGTCTAGCAAGCTCCGGGGGCAAATGGACTACGGAAGCCGAGAGGGGCCCGTCCGCGCCAAAACCCAAAATGCGCTTCGGCCTCCAGGGACACAGGGGACACAAGTGGCTGTGTGGCTTGCAGTGCCCGACCAGAGGGAGGGAGGTTGTCTGGCTGCTGAGGCGCAGCCGGTGTCAGCCCTTCAGGGAACTGCCCGTGGATGCTTCGGGAATGGGGGCTGCCAACTCAGAACCCCCGTTCCCTGTGGCTGCAGCCAGCCAGGGGGCTCCAGGGTCGGGCGCGCCCGCGGGCCTAGGGGCATCTTGCCTGTGTGCAGGGCTTCTACGCACAAGGTGGCACCACATCCCGGCCCAAGGGTGGTGGCAGGAACTCAGGAGGCACTCGGGGACTCAGCAGGGCCCGCCCCTGGGGCAAGGGGTCTGGCAGGCTCCGGGGCAAATGGACTACGGAAGCCGAGAGGGGCCCGTCCGCGCCAAAACCCAAAACGCGCTGCGGCCTCCAGGGACACAGGGGACACAAGTGGCTGTGTGGCTTGCAGTGCCCGACCAGAGGGAGGGAGGTTGTCTGGCTGCTGAGGCGCAGCCGGTGTCAGCCCTTCGGGGAACTGCCCGTGGATGCTTCGGGAATGGGGGCTGCCAACTCAGAACCCCCGTTCCCTGTGGCTGCAGCCAGCCAGGGGGCTCCAGGGTCGGGCGCGCCCGCGGGCCTGGGGGGCTTCTTGCCTGTGTGCAGGGCTTCTACGCACAAGGTGGCACCACATCCCGGCCCAAGGGTGGTGGCAGGAACTCAGGAGGCGCTCGGGGACTCAGCAGGGCCCGCCTCTGGGGCCAGGGGTCTGGCAGGCTCCGGGGCAAATGGACTACGGAAGCCGAGAGGGGCCCGTCCGCGCCAAAACCCAAAACGCGCTGCGGCCTCCAGGGACAAAGGGGACACAAGTGGCTGTGTGGCTTGCAGTGCCCGACCAGAGGGAGGGAGGTTGTCTGGCTGCTGAGGCGCAGCCGGTGTCAGCCCTTCGGGGAACTGCCCATGGATGCTTCGGGAATGGGGGCTGCCAACTCAGAACCCCCGTTCCCTGTGGCTGCAGCCAGCCAGGGGGCTCCAGGGTCGGGCGCGCCCGAGGGCCTGGGGGGCTTCTTGCCTGTGTGCAGGGCTTCTACGCACAAGGTGGCACCTCATCCCGGCCCAAGGGTGGTGGCAGGAACTCAGGAGGCACTCGGGGACTCAGCAGGGCCCGCCCCTGGGGCAAGGGGTCTGGCAGGCTCCGGGGCAAATGGACTACGGAAGCCGAGAGGGGCCCGTCCGCGCCAAAACCCAAAACGCGCTGCGGCCTCCAGGGACACAGGGGACACAAGTGGCTGTGTGGCTTGCAGTGCCCGACCAGAGGGAGGGAGGTTGTCTGGCTGCTGAGGCGCAGCCGGTGTCAGCCCTTCGGGGAACTGCCCGTGGATGCTTCGGGAATGGGGGCTGCCAACTCAGAACCCCCGTTCCCTGTGGCTGCAGCCAGCCAGGGGGCTCCAGGGTCGGGCGCGCCCGCGGGCCTGGGGGGCTTCTTGCCTGTGTGCAGGGCTTCTACGCACAAGGTGGCACCACATCCCCGCCCAAGGGTGGTGGCAGGAACTCAGGAGGCGCTCGGGGACTCAGCAGGGCCCGCCTCTGGGGCCAGGGGTCTGGCAGGCTCCGGGGCAAATGGACTACGGAAGCCGAGAGGGGCCCGTCCGCGCCAAAACCCAAAACGCGCTGCGGCCTCCAGGGACAAAGGGGACACAAGTGGCTGTGTGGCTTGCAGTGCCCGAGCAGAGGGAGGGAGGTTGTCTGGCTGCTGAGGCGCAGCCGGTGTCAGCCCTTCGGGGAACTGCCCATGGATGCTTCGGGAATGGGGGCTGCCAACTCAGAACCCCCGTTCCCTGTGGCTGCAGCCAGCCAGGGGGCTCCAGGGTCGGGCGCGCCCGAGGGCCTGGGGGACTTCTTGCCTGTGTGCAGGGCTTCTACGCACAAGGTGGCACCTCATCCCGGCCCAAGGGTGGTGGCAGGAACCCAGGAGGCTCTCGGGGACTCAGCAGGGCCCGCCCCTGGGGCAAGGGGTCTGGCAGGCTCCGGGGCAAATGGACTACGGAAGCCGAGAGGGGCCCGTCCGCGCCAAAACCCAAAACGCGCTGCGGCCTCCAGGGACACAGGGGACACAAGTGGCTGTGTGGCTTGCAGTGCCCGACCAGAGGGAGGGAGGTTGTCTGGCTGCAGACGCACAGCCGGTGTCAGCCCTTCGGGGAACTGCCCGTGGATGCTTCGGGAATGGGGGCTGCCAACTAAGAACCCCTGTTCCCTGTGGCTGCAGCCAGCCAGGGGGCTCCAGGGTCGGGCGCGCCCGCGGGCCTAGGGGCTTCTTGCCTGTGTGCAGGGCTTCTACGCACAAGGTGGCACCACATCCCGGCCCAAGGGTGGTGGCAGGAACTCAGGAGGCACTCGGGGACTCAGCAGGGCCCGCCCCTGGGGCAAGGGGTCTGGCAGGCTCCGGGGCAAATGGACTACGGAAGCCGAGAGGGGCCCGTCCGCGCCAAAACCCAAAACGCGCTGCGGCCTCCAGGGACACAGGGGACACAAGTGGCTGTGTGGCTTGCAGTGCCCGACCAGAGGGAGGGAGGTTGTCTGGCTGCTGAGGCGCAGCCGGTGTCAGCCCTTCGGGGAACTGCCCGTGGATGCTTCGGGAATGGGGGCTGCCAACTCAGAACCCCCGTTCCCTGTGGCTGCAGCCAGCCAGGGGGCTCCAGGGTCGGGCGCGCCCGCGGGCCTGGGGGGCTTCTTGCCTGTGTGCAGGGCTTCTACGCACAAGGTGGCACCACATCCCGGCCCAAGGGTGGTGGCAGGAACTCAGGAGGCACTCAGGGACTCAGCAGGGCCCGCCCCTGGGGCAAGGGGTCTGGCAGGCTCCGGGGCAAATGGACTACGGAAGCCGAGAGGGGCCCGTCCGCGCCAAAACCCAAAACGCGCTGCGGCCTCCAGGGACACAGGGGACACAAGTGGCTGTGTGGCTTGCAGTGCCCGAGCAGAGGGAGGGAGGTTGTCTGGCTGCTGAGGCGCAGCCGGTGTCAGCCCTTCGGGGAACTGCCCGTGGATGCTTCGGGAATGGGGAATGCCAACTCAGAACCCCCGTTCCCTGTGGCTGCAGCCAGCCAGGGGGCTCCAGGGTCGGGCGCGCCCGCAGGCCTGGGGGGCTTCTTGCCTGTGTGCAGGGCTTCTACGCACAAGGTGGCACCTCATCCCGGCCCAAGGGTGGTGGCAGGAACTCAGGAGGCGCTCGGGGACTCAGCAGGGCCCGCCTATGGGGCCAGGGGTCTGGCAGGCTCCGGGGCAAATGGACTACGGAAGCCGAGAGGGGCCCGTCCGCGCCAAAACCCAAAACGCGCTGCGGCCTCCAGGGACAAAGGGGACACAAGTGGCTGTGTGGCTTGCCGTGCCCGACCAGAGGGAGGGAGGTTGTCTGGCTGCTGAGGCGCAGCCGGTGTCAGCCCTTCGGGGAACTGCCCGTGGATGCTTCGGGAATGGGGGCTGCCAACTCAGAACCCCCGTTCCCTGTGGCTGCAGCCAGCCAGGGGGCTCCAGGGTCGGGCGAGCCCGCGGGCCTGGGGGGCTTCTTGCCTGTATGCAGGGCTTCTACGCACAAGGTGGCACCTCATCCCGGCCCAAGGGTGGTGGCAGGAACCCAGGAGGCGCTCGGGGACTCAGCAGGGCCCGCCCCTGGGGCCAGGGGTCTGGCAGGCTCCGGGGGCAAATGGACTACGGAAGCCGAGAGGGGCCCATCCGCGCCAAAAAACCCAAAACGTGCTGCGGCCTCCAGGGACACAGGGGACACAAGTGGCTGTGTGGCTTGCAGTGCCCGACCAGAGGGAGGGAGGTTGTCTGGCTGCAGAGGCACAGCCGGTGTCAGCCCTTCGGGGGAACTGCCCGTGGATGCTTCGGGAATGGGGGCTGCCAACTAAGAACCCCTGTTCCCTGTGGCTGCAGCCAGCCAGGGGGCTCCAGGGTCGGGCGCGCCCGCGGGCCTAGGGGCTTCTTGCCTGTGTGCAGGGCTTCTACGCACAAGGTGGCACCTCATCCCGGCCCAAGGGTGGTGGCAGGAACCCAGGAGGCGCTCGGGGACTCAGCAGGGCCCGCCCCTGGGGCCAGGGGTCTGGTAGGCTCTGGGGGCAAATGGACTACGGAAGCCGAGAGGGGCCCGTCCGCGCCAAAACCCAAAACGCGCTGCGGCCTCCAGGGACACAGGGGACACAAGTGGCTGTGTGGCTTGCAGTGCCCGACCAGAGGGAGGGAGGTTGTCTGGCTGCTGAGGCGCAGCAGGTGTCAGCCCTTAGGGGAACTGCCCGTGGATGCTTCGGGAATGGGGGCTGCCAACTCAGAACCCCCATTCCCTGTGGCTGCAGCCAGCCAGGGGGCTCCAGGGTCGGGCGAGCCCGAGGGCCTGTGGGTCTTCTTGCCTGTGTGCAGGGCTTCTACGCACAAGGTGGCACCTCATCCCGGCCCAAGGGTGGTGGCAGGAACCCAGGAGGCGCTCGGGGACTCAGCAGGGCCCGCCACTGGGGCCAGGGGTCTAGCAAGCTCCGGGGGCAAATGGACTACGGAAGCCGAGAGGGGCCCGTCCGCGCCAAAACCCAAAATGCGCTGCGGCCTCCAGGGACACAGGGGACACAAGTGGCTGTGTGGCTTGCAGTGCCCGACAGAGGGAGGGAGGTTGTCTGGCTGCTGAGGCGCAGCCGGTGTCAGCCCTTCAGGGAACTGCCCGTGGATGCTTCGGGAATGGGGGCTGCCAACTCAGAACCCCCGTTCCCTGTGGCTGCAGCCAGCCAGGGGGCTCCAGGGTCGGGCGCGCCCGCGGGCCTAGGGGCTTCTTGCCTGTGTGCAGGGCTTCTACGCACAAGGTGGCACCACATCCCGGCCCAAGGGTGGTGGCAGGAACTCAGGAGGCACTCGGGAACTCAGCAGGGCCCGCCCCTGGGGCAAGGGGTCTGGCAGGCTCCGGGGCAAATGGACTACGGAAGCCGAGAGGGGCCCGTCCGCGCCAAAACCCAAAACGCGCTGCGGCCTCCAGGGACACAGGGGACACAAGTGGCTGTGTGGCTTGCAGTGCCCGACCAGAGGGAGGGAGGTTGTCTGGCTGCTGAGGCGCAGCCGGTGTCAGCCCTTCGGGGAACTGCCCGTGGATGCTTCGGGAATGGGGGCTGCCAACTCAGAACCCCCGTTCCCTGTGGCTGCAGCCAGCCAGGGGGCTCCAGGGTCGGGCGCGCCCGCGGGCCTAGGTGCTTCTTGCCTGTGTGCAGGGCTTCTACGCACAAGGTGGCACCACATCCCGGCCCAAGGGTGGTGGCAGGAACCCAGGAGGCGCTCGGGGACTCAGCAGGGCCCGCCCCTGGGGCCAGGGGTCTAGCAAGCTCCGGGGGCAAATGGACTACGGAAGCCGAGAGGGGCCCGTCCGCGCCAAAACCCAAAATGCGCTGCGGCCTCCAGGGACACAGGGGACACAAGTGGCTGTGTGGCTTGCAGTGCCCGACCAGAGGGAGGGAGGTTGTCTGGCTGCTGAGGCGCAGCCGGTGTCAGCCCTTCGGGGAACTACCCGTGGATGCTTCGGGAATGGGGGCTGCCAACTCAGAACCCCCGTTCCTGTGGCTGCAGCCAGCCAGGGGGCTCCAGGGTCGGGCGCGCCCGCGGGCCTAGGGGCTTCTTGCCTGTGTGCAGGGCTTCTACGCACAAGGTGGCACCACATCCCGGCCCAAGGGTGGTGGCAGGAACTCAGGAGGCGCTCGGGGACTCAGCAGGGCCCGCCCCTGGGGCCAGGGGTCTAGCAAGCTCCGGGGGCAAATGGACTACGGAAGCCGAGAGGGGCCCATCCGCGCCAAAACCCAAAACGCGCTGCGGCCTCCAGGGACACAGGGGACACAAGTGGCTGTGTGGCTTGCAGTGCCCGACCAGAGGGAGGGAGGTTGTCTGGCTGCTGAGGCGCAGCCGGTGTCAGCCCTTCGGGGAACTGCCCGTGGATGCTTCGGGGAATGGGGGCTGCCAACTCAGAACCCCCGTTCCCTGTGGCTGCAGCCAGCCAGGGGGCTCCAGGGTCGGGCGCGCCCGCGGGCCTGGGGGGCTTCTTGCCTGTGTGCAGGGCTTCTACGCACAAGGTGGCACCTCATCCCGGCCCAAGGGTGGTGGCAGGAACTCAGGAGGCGCTCGGGGACTCAGCAGGGCCCGCCTCTGGGGCCAGGGGTCTGGCAGGCTCCGGGGCAAATGGACTACGGAAGCCGAGAGGGGCCCGTCCGCGCCAAAACCCAAAACGCGCTGCGGCCTCCAGGGACACAGGGGACACAAGTGGCTGTGTGGCTTGCAGTGCCCGACCAGAGGGAGGGGAGGTTGTCTGGCTGCTGAGGCGCAGCCGGTGTCAGCCCTTCGGGGAACTGCCCGTGCATGCTTCGGGAATGGGGGCTGCCAACTCAGAACCCCCGTTCCCTGTGGCTGCAGCCAGCCAGGGGGCTCCAGGGTCGGGCGCGCCCGCGGCCCTGGGGGGCTTCTTGCCTGTGTGCAGGGCTTCTACGCACAAGGTGGCACCACATCCCGGCCCAAGGGTGGTGGCAGGAACTCAGGGGGCACCAGGGACTCAGCAGGGCCCGCCCCTGGGGCAAGGGGTCTGGCAGGCTCCGGGGCAAATGGACTACGGAAGCCGAGAGGGGCCCGTCCGCGCCAAAACCCAAAACGCGCTGCGGCCTCCAGGGACACAGGGGACACAAGTGGCTGTGTGGCTTGCAGTGCCCGACCAGAGGGAGGGAGGTTGTCTGGCTGCTGAGGCGCAGCCGGTGTCAGCCCTTCGGGGAACTGCCCGTGGATGCTTCGGGAATGGGGGCTGCCAACTCAGAACCCCCGTTCCCTGTGGCTGCAGCCAGCCAGGGGGCTCCAGGGTCGGGCGCGCCCGCGGGCCTGGGGGGCTTCTTGCCTGTGTGCAGGGCTTCTACGCACAAGGTGGCACCTCATCCCGGCCCAAGGGTGGTGGCAGGAACTCAGGAGGCGCTCGGGGACTCAGCAGGGCCCGCCTCTGGGGCCAGGGGTCTGGCAGGCTCCGGGGCAAATGGACTACGGAAGCCGAGAGGGGCCCGTCCGCGCCAAAACCCACAACGCGCTGCGGCCTCCAGGGACACAGGGGACACAAGTGGCTGTGTGGCTTGCAGTGCCCGACCAGAGGGAGGGAGGTTGTCTGGCTGCTGAGGCGCAGCCGGTGTCAGCCCTTCGGGGAACTGCCCGTGGATGCTTCGGGAATGGGGGCTGCCAACTCAGAACCCCCGTTCCCTGTGGCTGCAGCCAGCCAGGGGGCTCCAGGGTCGGGCGCGCCCGCGGGCCTAGGGGCTTCTTGCCTGTGTGCAGGGCTTCTACGCACAAGGTGGCACCACATCCCGGCCCAAGGGTGGTGGCAGGAACTCAGGAGGCACTCGGGGACTCAGCAGGGCCCGCCCCTGGGGCAAGGGGTCTGGCAGGCTCCGGGGCAAATGGACTACGGAAGCCGAGAGGGGCCCGTCCGCGCCAAAACCCAAAACGCGCTGCGGCCTCCAGGGACACAGGGGACACAAGTGGCTGTGTGGCTTGCAGTGCCCGACCAGAGGGAGGGAGGTTGTCTGGCTGCTGAGGCGCAGCCGGTGTCAGCCCTTCGGGGAACTGCCCGTGGATGCTTCGGGAATGGGGGCTGCCAACTCAGAACCCCCGTTCCCTGTGGCTGCAGCCAGCCAGGGGGCTCCAGGGTCGGGCGCGCCCGCGGGCCTAGGGGCTTCTTGCCTGTGTGCAGGGCTTCTACGCACAAGGTGGCACCACATCCCGGCCCAAGGGTGGTGGCAGGAACTCAGGAGGCACTCGGGGACTCAGCAGGGCCCGCCCCTGGGGCAAGGGGTCTGGCAGGCTCCGGGGCAAATGGACTACGGAAGCCGAGAGGGGCCCGTCCGCGCCAAAACCCACAACGCGCTGCGGCCTCCAGGGACACAGGGGACACAAGTGGCTGTGTGGCTTGCAGTGCCCGACCAGAGGGAGGGAGGTTGTCTGGCTGCTGAGGCGCAGCCGGTGTCAGCCCTTCGGGGAACTGCCCGTGGATGCTTCGGGAATGGGGGCTGCCAACTCAGAACCCCCGTTCCCTGTGGCTGCAGCCAGCCAGGGGGCTCCAGGGTCGGGCGCGCCCGCGGGCCTAGGGGCTTCTTGCCTGTGTGCAGGGCTTCTACGCACAAGGTGGCACCTCATCCCGGCCCAAGGGTGGTGGCAGGAACTCAGGAGGCGCTCGGGGACTCAGCAGGGCCCGCCTCTGGGGCCAGGGGTCTGGCAGGCTCCGGGGCAAATGGACTACGGAAGCCGAGAGGGGCCCGTCCGCGCCAAAACCCACAACGCGCTGCGGCCTCCAGGGACACAGGGGACACAAGTGGCTGTGTGGCTTGCAGTGCCCGACCAGAGGGAGGGAGGTTGTCTGGCTGCTGAGGCGCAGCCGGTGTCAGCCCTTCGGGGAACTGCCCGTGGATGCTTCGGGAATGGGGGCTGCCAACTCAGAACCCCCGTTCCCTGTGGCTGCAGCCAGCCAGGGGGCTCCAGGGTCGGGCGCGCCCGCGGGCCTAGGGGCTTCTTGCCTGTGTGCAGGGCTTCTACGCACAAGGTGGCACCACATCCCGGCCCAAGGGTGGTGGCAGGAACTCAGGAGGCACTCGGGGACTCAGCAGGGCCCGCCCCTGGGGCAAGGGGTCTGGCAGGCTCCGGGGCAAATGGACTACGGAAGCCGAGAGGGGCCCGTCCGCGCCAAAACCCAAAACGCGCTGCGGCCTCCAGGGACACAGGGGACACAAGTGGCTGTGTGGCTTGCAGTGCCCGACCAGAGGGAGGGAGGTTGTCTGGCTGCTGAGGCGCAGCCGGTGTCAGCCCTTCGGGGAACTGCCCGTGGATGCTTCGGGAATGGGGGCTGCCAACTCAGAACCCCCGTTCCCTGTGGCTGCAGCCAGCCAGGGGGCTCCAGGGTCGGGCGCGCCCGCGGGCCTAGGGGCTTCTTGCCTGTGTGCAGGGCTTCTACGCACAAGGTGGCACCACATCCCGGCCCAAGGGTGGTGGCAGGAACTCAGGAGGCACTCGGGGACTCAGCAGGGCCCGCCCCTGGGGCAAGGGGTCTGGCAGGCTCCGGGGCAAATGGACTACGGAAGCCGAGAGGGGCCCGTCCGCGCCAAAACCCACAACGCGCTGCGGCCTCCAGGGACACAGGGGACACAAGTGGCTGTGTGGCTTGCAGTGCCCGACCAGAGGGAGGGAGGTTGTCTGGCTGCTGAGGCGCAGCCGGTGTCAGCCCTTCGGGGAACTGCCCGTGGATGCTTCGGGAATGGGGGCTGCCAACTCAGAACCCCCGTTCCCTGTGGCTGCAGCCAGCCAGGGGGCTCCAGGGTCGGGCGCGCCCGCGGGCCTGGGGGGCTTCTTGCCTGTGTGCAGGGCTTCTACGCACAAGGTGGCACCACATCCCGGCCCAAGGGTGGTGGCAGGAACCCAGGAGGCGCTCGGGGACTCAGCAGGGCCCGCCCCTGGGGCCAGGGGTCTGGTAGGCTCTGGGGGCAAATGGACTACGGAAGCCGAGAGGGGCCCGTCCGCGCCAAAACCCAAAACGCGCTGCGGCCTCCAGGGACACAGGGGACACAAGTGGCTGTGTGGCTTGCAGTGCCCGACCAGAGGGAGGGAGGTTGTCTGGCTGCTGAGGCGCAGCCGGTGTCAGCCCTTAGGGGAACTGCCCGTGGATGCTTCGGGAATGGGGGCTGCCAACTCAGAACCCCCATTCCCTGTGGCTGCAGCCAGCCAGGGGGCTCCAGGTTCGGGCGAGCCCGAGGGCCTGGGGGTCTTCTTGCCTGTGTGCAGGGCTTCTACGCACAAGGTGGCACCACATCCCCGCCCAAGGGTGGTGGCAGGAACTCAGGAGGCACTCGGGAACTCAGCAGGGCCCGCCCCTGGGGCAAGGGGTCTGGCAGGCTCCGGGGCAAATGGACTACGGAAGCCGAGAGGGGCCCGTCCGCGCCAAAACCCAAAACGCGCTGCGGCCTCCAGGGACACAGGGGACACAAGTGGCTGTGTGGCTTGCAGTGCCCGACCAGAGGGAGGGAGGTTGTCTGGCTGCTGAGGCGCAGCCGGTGTCAGCCCTTCGGGGAACTGCCCATGGATGCTTCGGGAATGGGGGCTGCCAACTCAGAACCCCCGTTCCCTGTGGCTGCAGCCAGCCAGGGGGCTCCAGGGTCGGGCGCGCCCGAGGGCCTGGGGGGCTTCTTGCCTGTGTGCAGGGCTTCTACGCACAAGGTGGCACCTCATCCCGGCCCAAGGGTGGTGGCAGGAACCCAGGAGGCTCTCGGGGACTCAGCAGGGCCCGCCCCTGGGGCAAGGGGTCTGGCAGGCTCCGGGGCAAATGGACTACGGAAGCCGAGAGGGGCCCGTCCGCGCCAAAACCCAAAACGCGCTGCGGCCTCCAGGGACACAGGGGACACAAGTGGCTGTGTGGCTTGCAGTGCCCGACCAGAGGGAGGGAGGTTGTCTGGCTGCAGAGGCACAGCCGGTGTCAGCCCTTCGGGGAACTGCCCGTGGATGCTTCGGGAATGGGGGCTGCCAACTAAGAACCCCTGTTCCCTGTGGCTGCAGCCAGCCAGGGGGCTCCAGGGTCGGGCGCGCCCGCGGGCCTAGGGGCTTCTTGCCTGTGTGCAGGGCTTCTACGCACAAGGTGGCACCTCATCCCGGCCCAAGGGTGGTGGCAGGAACCCAGGAGGCGCTCGGGGACTCAGCAGGGCCCGCCCCTGGGGCCAGGGGTCTGGTAGGCTCTGGGGGCAAATGGACTACGGAAGCCGAGAGGGGCCCGTCCGCGCCAAAACCCAAAACGCGCTGCGGCCTCCAGGGACACAGGGGACACAAGTGGCTGTGTGGCTTGCAGTGCCCGAGCAGAGGGAGGGAGGTTGTCTGGCTGCTGAGGCGCAGCCGGTGTCAGCCCTTCGGGGAACTGCCCGTGGATGCTTCGGGAATGGGGGCTGCCAACTCAGAACCCCCATTCCCTGTGGCTGCAGCCAGCCAGGGGGCTCCAGGGTCGGGCGAGCCCGAGGGCCTGGGGGTCTTCTTGCCTGTGTGCAGGGCTTCTACGCACAAGGTGGCACCTCATCCCGGCCCAAGGGTGGTGGCAGGAACCCAGGAGGCGCTCGGGGACTCAGCAGGGCCCGCCACTGGGGCCAGGGGTCTAGCAAGCTCCGGGGGCAAATGGACTACGGAAGCCGAGAGGGGCCCATCCGCGCCAAAACCCAAAATGCGCTGCGGCCTCCAGGGACACAGGGGACACAAGTGGCTGTGTGGCTTGCAGTGCCCGACCAGAGGGAGGGAGGTTGTCTGGCTGCTGAGGCGCAGCCGGTGTCAGCCCTTCAGGGAACTGCCCGTGGATGCTTCGGGAATGGGGGCTGCCAACTCAGAACCCCCGTTCCCTGTGGCTGCAGCCAGCCAGGGGGCTCCAGGGTCGGGCGCGCCCGCGGGCCTAGGGGCTTCTTGCCTGTGTGCAGGGCTTCTACGCACAAGGTGGCACCACATCCCGGCCCAAGGGTGGTGGCAGGAACTCAGGAGGCACTCGGGAACTCAGCAGGGCCCGCCCCTGGGGCAAGGGGTCTGGCAGGCTCCGGGGCAAATGGACTACGGAAGCCGAGAGGGGCCCGTCCGCGCCAAAACCCAAAACGCGCTGCGGCCTCCAGGGACACAGGGGACACAAGTGGCTGTGTGGCTTGCAGTGCCCGACCAGAGGGAGGGAGGTTGTCTGGCTGCTGAGGCGCAGCCGGTGTCAGCCCTTCGGGGAACTGCCCGTGGATGCTTCGGGAATGGGGGCTGCCAACTCAGAACCCCCGTTCCCTGTGGCTGCAGCCAGCCAGGGGGCTCCAGGGTCGGGCGCGCCCGCGGGCCTAGGGGCTTCTTGCCTGTGTGCAGGGCTTCTACGCACAAGGTGGCACCACATCCCGGCCCAAGGGTGGTGGCAGGAACTCAGGAGGCGCTCGGGGACTCAGCAGGGCCCGCCCCTGGGGCCAGGGGTCTAGCAAGCTCTGGGGGCAAATGGACTACGGAAGCCGAGAGGGGCCCATCCGCGCCAAAACCCAAAACGCGCTGCGGCCTCCAGGGACACAGGGGACACAAGTGGCTGTGTGGCTTGCAGTGCCCAACCAGAGGGAGGGAGGTTGTCTGGCTGCTGAGGCGCAGCCGGTGTCAGCCCTTCGGGGAACTGCCCGTGGATGCTTCGGGAATGGGGGCTGCCAACTCAGAACCCCCGTTCCCTGTGGCTGCAGCCAGCCAGGGGGCTCCAGGGTCGGGCGCGCCAGCGGGCCTGGGGGGCTTCTTGCCTGTGTGCAGGGCTTCTACGCACAAGGTGGCACCTCATCCCGGCCCAAGGGTGGTGGCAGGAACTCAGGAGGCACTCGGGGACTCAGCAGGGCCCGCCCCTGGGGCAAGGGGTCTGGCAGGCTCCGGGGCAAATGGACTACGGAAGCCGAGAGGGGCCCGTCCGCGCCAAAACCCAAAACGCGCTGCGGCCTCCAGGGACACAGGGGACACAAGTGGCTGTGTGGCTTGCAGTGCCCGACCAGAGGGAGGGAGGTTGTCTGGCTGCTGAGGCGCAGCCGGTGTCAGCCCTTCGGGGAACTGCCCGTGCATGCTTCGGGAATGGGGGCTGCCAACTCAGAACCCCCGTTCCCTGTGGCTGCAGCCAGCCAGGGGGCTCCAGAGTCGGGCGCGCCCGCGGGCCTAGGGGCTTCTTTCCTGTGTGCAGGGCTTCTACGCACAAGGTGGCACCACATCCCGGCCCAAGGGTGGTGGCAGGAACTCAGGAGGCACTCGGGGACTCAGCAGGGCCCGCCCCTGGGGCAAGGGGTCTGGCAGGCTCCGGGGCAAATGGACTACGGAAGCCGAGAGGGGCCCGTCCGCGCCAAAACCCAAAACGCGCTGCGGCCTCCAGGGACTCAGGGGACACAAGTGGCTGTGTGGCTTGCAGTGCCCGACCAGAGGGAGGGAGGTTGTCTGGCTGCTGAGGCGCAGCCGGTGTCAGCCCTTCAGGGAACTGCCCGTGGATGCTTCGGGAATGGGGGCTGCCAACTCAGAACCCCCGTTCCCTGTGGCTGCAGCCAGCCAGGGGGCTCCAGGGTCGGGCGCGCCCGCGGGCCTAGGGGCTTCTTGCCTGTGTGCAGGGCTTCTACGCACAAGGTGGCACCACATCCCGGCCCAAGGGTGGTGGCAGGAACTCAGGAGGCACTCGGGAACTCAGCAGGGCCCGCCCCTGGGGCAAGGGGTCTGGCAGGCTCCGGGGCAAATGGACTACGGAAGCCGAGAGGGGCCCGTCCGCGCCAAAACCCAAAACGCGCTGCGGCCTCCAGGGACACAGGGGACACAAGTGGCTGTGTGGCTTGCAGTGCCCGACCAGAGGGAGGGAGGTTGTCTGGCTGCTGAGGCGCAGCCGGTGTCAGCCCTTCGGGGAACTGCCCGTGCATGCTTCGGGAATGGGGGCTGCCAACTCAGAACCCCCGTTCCCTGTGGCTGCAGCCAGCCAGGGGGCTCCAGGGTCGGGCGCGCCCGCGGGCCTGGGGGGCTTCTTGCCTGTGTGCAGGGCTTCTACGCACAAGGTGGCACCACATCCCGGCCCAAGGGTGGTGGCAGGAACTCAGGAGGCACCAGGGACTCAGCAGGGCCCGCCTCTGGGGCAAGGGGTCTGGCAGGCTCCGGGGCAAATGGACTACGGAAGCCGAGAGGGGCCCGTCCGCGCCAAAACCCAAAACGCGCTGCGGCCTCCAGGGACACAGGGGACACAAGTGGCTGTGTGGCTTGCAGTGCCCGACCAGAGGGAGGGAGGTTGTCTGGCTGCTGAGGCGCAGCCGGTGTCAGCCCTTCGGGGAACTGCCCGTGGATGCTTCGGGAATGGGGGCTGCCAACTCAGAACCCCCGTTCCCTGTGGCTGCAGCCAGCCAGGGGGCTCCAGAGTCGGGCGCGCCCGCGGGCCTAGGGGCTTCTTGCCTGTGTGCAGGGCTTCTACGCACAAGGTGGCACCACATCCCGGCCCAAGGGTGGTGGCAGGAACTCAGGAGGCACTCGGGGACTCAGCAGGGCCCGCCCCTGGGGCAAGGGGTCTGGCAGGCTCCGGGGCAAATGGACTACGGAAGCCGAGAGGGGCCCGTCCGCGCCAAAACCCAAAACGCGCTGCGGCCTCCAGCGACAAAGGGGACACAAGTGGCTGTGTGGCTTGCAGTGCCCGACCAGAGGGAGGGAGGTTGTCTGGCTGCTGAGGCGCAGCCGGTGTCAGCCCTTCGGGGAACTGCCCGTGGATGCTTCGGGAATGGGGGCTGCCAACTCAGAACCCCCGTTCCCTGTGGCTGCAGCCAGCCAGGGGGCTCCAGGGTCGGGCGCGCCCGCGGGCCTGGGGGGCTTCTTGCCTGTGTGCAGGGCTTCTACGCACAAGGTGGCACCACATCCCGGCCCAAGGGTGGTGGCAGGAACTCAGGAGGCACTCAGGGACTCAGCAGGGCCCGCCCCTGGGGCAAGGGGTCTGGCAGGCTCCGGGGCAAATGGACTACGGAAGCCGAGAGGGGCCCGTCCGCGCCAAAACCCAAAACGCGCTGCGGCCTCCAGGGACACAGGGGACACAAGTGGCTGTGTGGCTTGCAGTGCCCGACCAGAGGGAGGGAGGTTGTCTGGCTGCTGAGGCGCAGCCGGTGTCAGCCCTTCGGGGAACTGCCCGTGGATGCTTCGGGAATGGGGGCTGCCAACTCAGAACCCCCGTTCCCTGTGGCTGCAGCCAGCCAGGGGGCTCCAGGGTCGGGCGCGCCCGCGGGCCTGGGGGGCTTCTTGCCTGTGTGCAGGGCTTCTACGCACAAGGTGGCACCACATCCCGGCCCAAGGGTGGTGGCAGGAACTCAGGAGGCACTCAGGGACTCAGCAGGGCCCGCCCCTGGGGCAAGGGGTCTGGCAGGCTCCGGGGCAAATGGACTACGGAAGCCGAGAGGGGCCCGTCCGCGCCAAAACCCAAAACGCGCTGCGGCCTCCAGGGACACAGGGGACACAAGTGGCTGTGTGGCTTGCAGTGCCCGACCAGAGGGAGGGAGGTTGTCTGGCTGCTGAGGCGCAGCCGGTGTCAGCCCTTCGGGGAACTGCCCGTGGATGCTTCGGGAATGGGGGCTGCCAACTCAGAACCCCCGTTCCCTGTGGCTGCAGCCAGCCAGGGGGCTCCAGGGTCGGGCGCGCCCGCGGGCCTGGGGGGCTTCTTGCCTGTGTGCAGGGCTTCTACGCACAAGGTGGCACCTCATCCCGGCCCAAGGGTGGTGGCAGGAACTCAGGAGGTGCTCGGGGACTCAGCAGGGCCCGCCTCTGGGGCCAGGGGTCTGGCAGGCTCCGGGGCAAATGGACTACGGAAGCCGAGAGGGGCCCGTCCGCGCCAAAACCCAAAACGCGCTGCGGCCTCCAGGGACACAGGGGACACAAGTGGCTGTGTGGCTTGCAGTGCCCGACCAGAGGGAGGGAGGTTGTCTGGCTGCTGAGGCGCAGCCGGTGTCAGCCCTTCGGGGAACTGCCCGTGGATGCTTCGGGAATGGGGGCTGCCAACTCAGAACCCCCGTTCCCTGTGGCTGCAGCCAGCCAGGGGGCTCCAGGGTCGGGCGCGCCCGCGGGCCTAGGGGCATCTTGCCTGTGTGCAGGGCTTCTACGCACAAGGTGGCACCACATCCCGGCCCAAGGGTGGTGGCAGGAACTCAGGAGGCACTCGGGGACTCAGCAGGGCCCGCCCCTGGGGCAAGGGGTCTGGCAGGCTCCGGGGCAAATGGACTACGGAAGCCGAGAGGGGCCCGTCCGCGCCAAAACCCAAAACGCGCTGCGGCCTCCAGGGACACAGGGGACACAAGTGGCTGTGTGGCTTGCAGTGCCCGACCAGAGGGAGGGAGGTTGTCTGGCTGCTGAGGCGCAGCCGGTGTCAGCCCTTCGGGGAACTGCCCGTGGATGCTTCGGGAATGGGGGCTGCCAACTCAGAACCCCCGTTCCCTGTGGCTGCAGCCAGCCAGGGGGCTCCAGGGTCGGGCGCGCCCGCGGGCCTAGGGGCTTCTTGCCTGTGTGCAGGGCTTCTACGCACAAGGTGGCACCACATCCCGGCCCAAGGGTGGTGGCAGGAACTCAGGAGGCACTCGGGGACTCAGCAGGGCCCGCCCCTGGGGCAAGGGGTCTGGCAGGCTCCGGGGCAAATGGACTACGGAAGCCGAGAGGGGCCCGTCCGCGCCAAAACCCAAAACGCGCTGCGGCCTCCAGGGACACAGGGGACACAAGTGGCTGTGTGGCTTGCAGTGCCCGACCAGAGGGAGGGAGGTTGTCTGGCTGCTGAGGCGCAGCCGGTGTCAGCCCTTAGGGGAACTGCCCGTGGATGCTTCGGGAATGGGGGCTGCCAACTCAGAACCCCCGTTCCCTGTGGCTGCAGCCAGCCAGGGGGCTCCAGGGTCGGGCGCGCCCGCGGGCCTGGGGGGCTTCTTGCCTGTGTGCAGGGCTTCTACGCACAAGGTGGCACCTCATCCCGGCCCAAGGGTGGTGGCAGGAACCCAGGAGGCGCTCGGGGTCTCAGCAGGGCCCGCCCCTGGGGCCAGGGGTCTAGCAAGCTCCGGGGGCAAATGGACTACGGAATCCGAGAGGGGCCCGTCCGCGCCAAAACCCAAAACGCGCTGCGGCCTCCAGGGACACAGGGGACACAAGTGGCTGTGTGGCTTGCAGTGCCCGACCAGAGGGAGGGAGGTTGTCTGGCTGCTGAGGCGCAGCCGGTGTCAGCCCTTCGGGGAACTGCCCATGGATGCTTCGGGAATGGGGGCTGCCAACTCAGAACCCCCGTTCCCTGTGGCTGCAGCCAGCCAGGGGGCTCCAGGGTCGGGCGCGCCAGAGGGCCTGGGGGGCTTCTTGCCTGTGTGCAGGGCTTCTACGCACAAGGTGGCACCTCATCCCGGCCCAAGGGTGGTGGCAGGAACCCAGGAGGCTCTCGGGGACTCAGCAGGGCCCGCCCCTGGGGCAAGGGGTCTGGCAGGCTCCGGGGCAAATGGACTACGGAAGCCGAGAGGGGCCCGTTCGCGCCAAAACCCAAAACGCGCTGCGGCCTCCAGGGACACAGGGGACACAAGTGGCTGTGTGGCTTGCAGTGCCCGACCAGAGGGAGGGAGGTTGTCTGGCTGCAGAGGCACAGCCGGTGTCAGCCCTTCGGGGAACTGCCCGTGGATGCTTCGGGAATGGGGGCTGCCAACTAAGAACCCCTGTTCCCTGTGGCTGCAGCCAGCCAGGGGGCTCCAGGGTCGGGCGCGCCCGCGGGCCTAGGGGCTTCTTGCCTGTGTGCAGGGCTTCTACGCACAAGGTGGCACCTCATCCCGGCCCAAGGGTGGTGGCAGGAACCCAGGAGGCGCTCGGGGACTCAGCAGGGCCCGCCCCTGGGGCCAGGGGTCTGGTAGGCTCTGGGGGCAAATGGACTACGGAAGCCGAGAGGGGCCCGTCCGCGCCAAAACCCAAAACGCGCTGCGGCCTCCAGGGACACAGGGGACACAAGTGGCTGTGTGGCTTGCAGTGCCCGAGCAGAGGGAGGGAGGTTGTCTGGCTGCTGAGGCGCAGCCGGTGTCAGCCCTTAGGGGAACTGCCCGTGGATGCTTCGGGAATGGGGGCTGCCAACTCAGAACCCCCGTTCCCTGTGGCTGCAGCCAGCCAGGGTGCTCCAGGGTCGGGCGCGCCCGCGGGCCTAGGGGCTTCTTGCCTGTGTGCAGGGCTTCTACGCACAAGGTGGCACCACATCCCGGCCCAAGGGTGGTGGCAGGAACTCAGGAGGCACTCGGGAACTCAGCAGGGCCCGCCCCTGGGGCAAGGGGTCTGGCAGGCTCCGGGGCAAATGGACTACGGAAGCCGAGAGGGGCCCGTCCGCGCCAAAACCCAAAACGCGCTGCGGCCTCCAGGGACACAGGGGACACAAGTGGCTGTGTGGCTTGCAGTGCCCGACCAGAGGGAGGGAGGTTGTCTGGCTGCTGAGGCGCAGCCGGTGTCAGCCCTTCGGGGAACTGCCCGTGCATGCTTCGGGAATGGGGGCTGCCAACTCAGAACCCCCGTTCCCTGTGGCTGCAGCCAGCCAGGGGGCTCCAGGGTCGGGCGCGCCCGCGGGCCTGGGGGGCTTCTTGCCTGTGTGCAGGGCTTCTACGCACAAGGTGGCACCTCATCCCGGCCCAAGGGTGGTGGCAGGAACTCAGGAGGCACTCGGGGACTCAGCAGGGCCCGCCCCTGGGGCAAGGGGTCTGGCCGGCTCCGGGGCAAATGGACTACGGAAGCCGAGAGGGGCCCGTCCGCGCCAAAACCCAAAACGCGCTGCGGCCTCCAGGGACACAGGGGACACAAGTGGCTGTGTGGCTTGCAGTGCCCGACCAGAGGGAGGGAGGTTGTCTGGCTGCTGAGGCGCAGCCGGTGTCAGCCCTTCGGGGAACTGCCCGTGCATGCTTCGGGAATGGGGGCTGCCAACTCAGAACCCCCGTTCCCTGTGGCTGCAGCCAGCCAGGGGGCTCCAGAGTCGGGCGCGCCCGCGGGCCTAGGGGCTTCTTGCCTGTGTGCAGGGCTTCTACGCACAAGGTGGCACCACATCCCGGCCCAAGGGTGGTGGCAGGAACTCAGGAGGCACTCGGGGACTCAGCAGGGCCCGCGCCTGGGGCAAGGGGTCTGGCAGGCTCCGGGGCAAATGGACTACGGAAGCCGAGAGGGGCCCGTCCGCGCCAAAACCCAAAACGCGCTGCGGCCTCCAGGGACTCAGGGGACACAAGTGGCTGTGTGGCTTGCAGTGCCCGACCAGAGGGAGGGAGGTTGTCTGGCTGCTGAGGCGCAGCCGGTGTCAGCCCTTCAGGGAACTGCCCGTGGATGCTTCGGGAATGGGGGCTGCCAACTCAGAACCCCCGTTCCCTGTGGCTGCAGCCAGCCAGGGGGCTCCAGGGTCGGGCGCGCCCGCGGGCCTAGGGGCTTCTTGCCTGTGTGCAGGGCTTCTACGCACAAGGTGGCACCACATCCCGGCCCAAGGGTGGTGGCAGGAACTCAGGAGGCACTCGGGAACTCAGCAGGGCCCGCCCCTGGGGCAAGGGGTCTGGCAGGCTCCGGGGCAAATGGACTACGGAAGCCGAGAGGGGCCCGTCCGCGCCAAAACCCAAAACGCGCTGCGGCCTCCAGGGACACAGGGGACACAAGTGGCTGTGTGGCTTGCAGTGCCCGACCAGAGGGAGGGAGGTTGTCTGGCTGCTGAGGCGCAGCCGGTGTCAGCCCTTCGGGGAACTGCCCGTGCATGCTTCGGGAATGGGGGCTGCCAACTCAGAACCCCCGTTCCCTGTGGCTGCAGCCAGCCAGGGGGCTCCAGGGTCGGGCGCGCCCGCGGGCCTGGGGGGCTTCTTGCCTGTGTGCAGGGCTTCTACGCACAAGGTGGCACCACATCCCGGCCCAAGGGTGGTGGCAGGAACTCAGGAGGCACCAGGGACTCAGCAGGGCCCGCCTCTGGGGCAAGGGGTCTGGCAGGCTCCGGGGCAAATGGACTACGGAAGCCGAGAGGGGCCCGTCCGCGCCAAAACCCAAAACGCGCTGCGGCCTCCAGGGACACAGGGGACACAAGTGGCTGTGTGGCTTGCAGTGCCCGACCAGAGGGAGGGAGGTTGTCTGGCTGCTGAGGCGCAGCCGGTGTCAGCCCTTCGGGGAACTGCCCGTGGATGCTTCGGGAATGGGGGCTGCCAACTCAGAACCCCCGTTCCCTGTGGCTGCAGCCAGCCAGGGGGCTCCAGAGTCGGGCGCGCCCGCGGGCCTAGGGGCTTCTTGCCTGTGTGCAGGGCTTCTACGCACAAGGTGGCACCACATCCCGGCCCAAGGGTGGTGGCAGGAACTCAGGAGGCACTCGGGGACTCAGCAGGGCCCGCCCCTGGGGCAAGGGATCTGGCAGGCTCCGGGGCAAATGGACTACGGAAGCCGAGAGGGGCCCGTCCGCGCCAAAACCCAAAACGCGCTGCGGCCTCCAGCGACAAAGGGGACACAAGTGGCTGTGTGGCTTGCAGTGCCCGACCAGAGGGAGGGAGGTTGTCTGGCTGCTGAGGCGCAGCCGGTGTCAGCCCTTCGGGGAACTGCCCGTGGATGCTTCGGGAATGGGGGCTGCCAACTCAGAACCCCCGTTCCCTGTGGCTGCAGCCAGCCAGGGGGCTCCAGGGTCGGGCGCGCCCGCGGGCCTGGGGGGCTTCTTGCCTGTGTGCAGGGCTTCTACGCACAAGGTGGCACCACATCCCGGCCCAAGGGTGGTGGCAGGAACTCAGGAGGCACTCAGGGACTCAGCAGGGCCCGCCCCTGGGGCAAGGGGTCTGGCAGGCTCCGGGGCAAATGGACTACGGAAGCCGAGAGGGGCCCGTCCGCGCCAAAACCCAAAACGCGCTGCGGCCTCCAGGGACACAGGGGACACAAGTGGCTGTGTGGCTTGCAGTGCCCGACCAGAGGGAGGGAGGTTGTCTGGCTGCTGAGGCGCAGCCGGTGTCAGCCCTTCGGGGAACTGCCCGTGGATGCTTCGGGAATGGGGGCTGCCAACTCAGAACCCCCGTTCCCTGTGGCTGCAGCCAGCCAGGGGGCTCCAGGGTCGGGCGCGCCCGCGGGCCTAGGGGCTTCTTGCCTGTGTGCAGGGCTTCTACGCACAAGGTGGCACCACATCCCGGCCCAAGGGTGGTGGCAGGAACTCAGGAGGCACTCGGGGACTCAGCAGGGCCCGCCCCTGGGGCAAGGGGTCTGGCAGGCTCCGGGGCAAATGGACTACGGAAGCCGAGAGGGGCCCGTCCGCGCCAAAACCCAAAACGCGCTGCGGCCTCCAGGGACACAGGGGACACAAGTGGCTGTGTGGCTTGCAGTGCCCGACCAGAGGGAGGGAGGTTGTCTGGCTGCTGAGGCGCAGCCGGTGTCAGCCCTTAGGGGAACTGCCCGTGGATGCTTCGGGAATGGGGGCTGCCAACTCAGAACCCCCGTTCCCTGTGGCTGCAGCCAGCCAGGGGGCTCCAGGGTCGGGCGCGCCCGCGGGCCTGGGGGGCTTCTTGCCTGTGTGCAGGGCTTCTACGCACAAGGTGGCACCTCATCCCGGCCCAAGGGTGGTGGCAGGAACCCAGGAGGCGCTCGGGGACTCAGCAGGGCCCGCCCCTGGGGCCAGGGGTCTAGCAAGCTCCGGGGGCAAATGGACTACGGAAGCCGAGAGGGGCCCGTCCGCGCCAAAACCCAAAATGCGCTGCGGCCTCCAGGGACACAGGGGACACAAGTGGCTGTGTGGCTTGCAGTGCCCGACCAGAGGGAGGGAGGTTGTCTGGCTGCTGAGGCGCAGCCGGTGTCAGCCCTTCGGGGAACTGCCCGTGGATGCTTCGGGAATGGGGGCTGCCAACTCAGAACCCCCGTTCCCTGTGGCTGCAGCCAGCCAGGGGGCTCCAGGGTCGGGCGCGCCCGCGGGCCTAGGGGCTTCTTGCCTGTGTGCAGGGCTTCTACGCACAAGGTGGCACCACATCCCCGCCCAAGGGTGGTGGCAGGAACTCAGGAGGCACTCGGGAACTCAGCAGGGCCCGCCCCTGGGGCAAGCGGTCTGGCAGGCTCCGGGGCAAATGGACTACGGAAGCCGAGAGGGGCCCGTCCGCGCCAAAACCCAAAACGCGCTGCGGCCTCCAGGGACACAGGGGACACAAGTGGCTGTGTGGCTTGCAGTGCCCGACCAGAGGGAGGGAGGTTGTCTGGCTGCTGAGGCGCAGCCGGTGTCAGCCCTTCGGGGAACTGCCCATGGATGCTTCGGGAATGGGGGCTGCCAACTCAGAACCCCCGTTCCCTGTGGCTGCAGCCAGCCAGGGGGCTCCAGGGTCGGGCGCGCCAGAGGGCCTGGGGGGCTTCTTGCCTGTGTGCAGGGCTTCTACGCACAAGGTGGCACCTCATCCCGGCCCAAGGGTGGTGGCAGGAACCCAGGAGGCTCTCGGGGACTCAGCAGGGCCCGCCCCTGGGGCAAGGGGTCTGGCAGGCTCCGGGGCAAATGGACTACGGAAGCCGAGAGGGGCCCGTTCGCGCCAAAACCCAAAACGCGCTGCGGCCTCCAGGGACACAGGGGACACAAGTGGCTGTGTGGCTTGCAGTGCCCGACCAGAGGGAGGGAGGTTGTCTGGCTGCAGAGGCACAGCCGGTGTCAGCCCTTCGGGGAACTGCCCGTGGATGCTTCGGGAATGGGGGCTGCCAACTAAGAACCCCTGTTCCCTGTGGCTGCAGCCAGCCAGGGGGCTCCAGGGTCGGGCGCGCCCGCGGGCCTAGGGGCTTCTTGCCTGTGTGCAGGGCTTCTACGCACAAGGTGGCACCTCATCCCGGCCCAAGGGTGGTGGCAGGAACCCAGGAGGCGCTCGGGGACTCAGCAGGGCCCGCCCCTGGGGCCAGGGGTCTGGTAGGCTCTGGGGGCAAATGGACTACGGAAGCCGAGAGGGGCCCGTCCGCGCCAAAACCCAAAACGCGCTGCGGCCTCCAGGGACACAGGGGACACAAGTGGCTGTGTGGCTTGCAGTGCCCGAGCAGAGGGAGGGAGGTTGTCTGGCTGCTGAGGCGCAGCCGGTGTCAGCCCTTAGGGGAACTGCCCGTGGATGCTTCGGGAATGGGGGCTGCCAACTCAGAACCCCCGTTCCCTGTGGCTGCAGCCAGCCAGGGTGCTCCAGGGTCGGGCGCGCCCGCGGGCCTAGGGGCTTCTTGCCTGTGTGCAGGGCTTCTACGCACAAGGTGGCACCACATCCCGGCCCAAGGGTGGTGGCAGGAACTCAGGAGGCACTCGGGAACTCAGCAGGGCCCGCCCCTGGGGCAAGGGGTCTGGCAGGCTCCGGGGCAAATGGACTACGGAAGCCGAGAGGGGCCCGTCCGCGCCAAAACCCAAAACGCGCTGCGGCCTCCAGGGACACAGGGGACACAAGTGGCTGTGTGGCTTGCAGTGCCCGACCAGAGGGAGGGAGGTTGTCTGGCTGCTGAGGCGCAGCCGGTGTCAGCCCTTCGGGGAACTGCCCGTGCATGCTTCGGGAATGGGGGCTGCCAACTCAGAACCCCCGTTCCCTGTGGCTGCAGCCAGCCAGGGGGCTCCAGGGTCGGGCGCGCCCGCGGGCCTGGGGGGCTTCTTGCCTGTGTGCAGGGCTTCTACGCACAAGGTGGCACCACATCCCGGCCCAAGGGTGGTGGCAGGAACTCAGGAGGCACCAGGGACTCAGCAGGGCCCGCCCCTGGGGCAAGGGGTCTGGCAGGCTCCGGGGCAAATGGACTACGGAAGCCGAGAGGGGCCCGTCCGCGCCAAAACCCAAAACGCGCTGCGGCCTCCAGGGACACAGGGGACACAAGTGTCTGTGTGGCTTGCAGTGCCCGAGCAGAGGGAGGGAGGTTGTCTGGCTGCTGAGGCGCAGCCGGTGTCAGCCCTTCGGGGAACTGCCCGTGGATGCTTCGGGAATGGGGGCTGCCAACTCAGAACCCCCGTTCCCTGTGGCTGCAGCCAGCCAGGGGGCTCCAGAGTCGGGCGCGCCCGCGGGCCTAGGGGCTTCTTGCCTGTGTGCAGGGCTTCTACGCACAAGGTGGCACCACATCCCGGCCCAAGGGTGGTGGCAGGAACTCAGGAGGCGCTCGGGGACTCAGCAGGGCCCGCCCCTGGGGCAAGGGGTCTGGCAGGCTCCGGGGCAAATGGACTACGGAAGCCGAGAGGGGCCCGTCCGCGCCAAAACCCAAAACGCGCTGCGGCCTCCAGGGACACAGGGGACACAAGTGGCTGTGTGGCTTGCAGTGCCCGACCAGAGGGAGGGAGGTTGTCTGGCTGCTGAGGCGCAGCCGGTGTCAGCCCTTCGGGGAACTGCCCGTGGATGCTTCGGGAATGGGGGCTGCCAACTCAGAACCCCCGTTCCCTGTGGCTGCAGCCAGCCAGGGGGCTCCAGGGTCGGGCGCGCCCGCGGGCCTGGGGGGCTTCTTGCCTGTGTGCAGGGCTTCTACGCACAAGGTGGCACCACATCCCGGCCAAAGGGTGGTGGCAGGAACTCAGGAGGCACTCAGGGACTCAGCAGGGCCCGCCCCTGGGGCAAGGGGTCTGGCAGGCTCCGGGGCAAATGGACTACGGAAGCCGAGAGGGGCCCGTCCGCGCCAAAACCCAAAACGCGCTGCGGCCTCCAGGGACACAGGGGACACAAGTGGCTGTGTGGCTTGCAGTGCCCGACCAGAGGGAGGGAGGTTGTCTGGCTGCTGAGGCGCAGCCGGTGTCAGCCCTTCGGGGAACTGCCCGTGGATGCTTCGGGAATGGGGAATGCCAACTCAGAACCCCCGTTCCCTGTGGCTTCAGCCAGCCAGGGGGCTCCAGGGTCGGGCGCGCCCGCAGGCCTGGGGGGCTTCTTGCCTGTGTGCAGGGCTTCTACGCACAAGGTGGCACCTCATCCCGGCCCAAGGGTGGTGGCAGGAACTCAGGAGGCGCTCGGGGACTCAGCAGGGCCCGCCTCTGGGGCCAGGGGTCTGGCAGGCTCCGGGGCAAATGGACTACGGAAGCCGAGAGGGGCCCGTCCGCGCCAAAACCCAAAACGCGCTGCGGCCTCCAGGGACACAGGGGACACAAGTGGCTGTGTGGCTTGCCGTGCCCGACCAGAGGGAGGGAGGTTGTCTGGCTGCTGAGGCGCAGCCGGTGTCAGCCCTTAGGGGAACTGCCCGTGGATGCTTCGGGAATGGGGGCTGCCAACTCAGAACCCCCGTTCCCTGTGGCTGCAGCCAGCCAGGGGGCTCCAGGGTTGGGCGCGCCCGCGGGCCTGGGGGGCTTCTTGCCTGTGTGCAGGGCTTCTACGCACAAGGTGGCACCTCATCCCGGCCCAAGGGTGGTGGCAGGAACCCAGGAGGCGCTCGGGGACTCAGCAGGGCCCGCCCCTGGGGCCAGGGGTCTGGCAGGCTCCGGGGGCAAATGGACTACGGAAGCCGAGAGGGGCCCCTCCGCGCCAAAACCCAAAATGCGCTGCGGCCTCCAGGGACACAGGGGACACAAGTGGCTGTGTGGCTTGCAGTGCCCGACCAGAGGGAGGGAGGTTGTCTGGCTGCAGAGGCACAGCCGGTGTCAGCCCTTCGGGGAACTGCCCGTGGATGCTTCGGGAATGGGGGCTGCCAACTCAGAACCCCCGTTCCCTGTGGCTGCAGCCAGCCAGGGGGCTCCAGGGTCGGGCGCGCCCGCGGGCCTAGGGGCTTCTTGCCTGTGTGCAGGGCTTCTACGCACAAGGTGGCACCACATCCCGGCCCAAGGGTGGTGGCAGGAACTCAGGAGGCACTCGGGGACTCAGCAGGGCCCGCCCCTGGGGCAAGGGGTCTGGCAGGCTCCGGGGCAAATAGACTACGGAAGCCGAGAGGGGCCCGTCCGCGCCAAAACCCAAAACGCGCTGCGGCCTCCAGGGACACAGGGGACACAAGTGGCTGTGTGGCTTGCAGTGCCCGACCAGAGGGAGGGAGGTTGTCTGGCTGCTGAGGCGCAGCCGGTGTCAGCCCTTCGGGGAACTGCCCGTGGATGCTTCGGGAATGGGGGCTGCCAACTCAGAACCCCCGTTCCCTGTGGCTGCAGCCAGCCAGGGGGCTCCAGGGTCGGGCGCGCCCGCGGGCCTGGGGGGCTTCTTGCCTGTGTGCAGGGCTTCTACGCACAAGGTGGCACCTCATCCCGGCCCAAGGGTGGTGGCAGGAACTCAGGAGGCGCTCGGGGACTCAGCAGGGCCCGCCTCTGGGGCCAGGGGTCTGGCAGGCTCCGGGGCAAATGGACTACGGAAGCCGAGAGGGGCCCGTCCACGCCAAAACCCAAAACGCGCTGCGGCCTCCAGGGACACAGGGGACACAAGTGGCTGTGTGGCTTGCAGTGCCCGACCAGAGGGAGGGAGGTTGTCTGGCTGCTGAGGCGCAGCCGGTGTCAGCCCTTCGGGGAACTGCCCGTGGATGCTTCGGGAATGGGGGCTGCCAACTCAGAACCCCCGTTCCCTGTGGCTGCAGCCAGCCAGGGGGCTCCAGGGTCGGGCGCGCCCGCGGGCCTGGGGGGCTTCTTGCCTGTGTGCAGGGCTTCTACGCACAAGGTGGCACCACATCCCGGCCCAAGGGTGGTGGCAGGAACTCAGGAGGCACTCAGGGACTCAGCAGGGCCCGCCCCTGGGGCAAGGGGTCTGGCAGGCTCCGGGGCAAATGGACTACGGAAGCCGAGAGGGGCCCGTCCGCGCCAAAACCCAAAACGCGCTGCGGCCTCCAGGGACACAGGGGACACAAGTGGCTGTGTGGCTTGCAGTGCCCGACCAGAGGGAGGGAGGTTGTCTGGCTGCTGAGGCGCAGCAGGTGTCAGCCCTTCGGGGAACTGCCCGTGGATGCTTCGGGAATGGGGGCTGCCAACTCAGAACCCCCGTTCCCTGTGGCTGCAGCCAGCCAGGGGGCTCCAGGGTCGGGCGCGCCCGCGGGCCTGGGGGGCTTCTTGCCTGTGTGCAGGGCTTCTACGCACAAGGTGGCACCACATCCCGGCCCAAGGGTGGTGGCAGGAACTCAGGAGGCACTCGGGGACTCAGCAGGGCCCGCCCCTGGGGCAAGGGGTCTGGCAGGCTCCGGGGCAAATGGACTACGGAAGCCGAGAGGGGCCCGTCCGCGCCAAAACCCAAAACGCGCTGCGGCCTCCAGGGACACAGGGGACACAAGTGGCTGTGTGGCTTGCAGTGCCCGACCAGAGGGAGGGAGGTTGTCTGGCTGCTGAGGCGCAGCCGGTGTCAGCCCTTCGGGGAACTGCCCGTGCATGCTTCGGGAATGGGGGCTGCCAACTCAGAACCCCCGTTCCCTGTGGCTGCAGCCAGCCAGGGGGCTCCAGGGTCGGGCGCGCCCGCGGGCCTGGGGGGCTTCTTGCCTGTGTGCAGGGCTTCTACGCACAAGGTGGCACCACATCCCGGCCCAAGGGTGGTGGCAGGAACTCAGGAGGCACCAGGGACTCAGCAGGGCCCGCCCCTGGGGCAAGGGGTCTGGCAGGCTCCGGGGCAAATGGACTACGGAAGCCGAGAGGGGCCCGTCCGCGCCAAAACCCAAAACGCGCTGCGGCCTCCAGGGACACAGGGGACACAAGTGTCTGTGTGGCTTGCAGTGCCCGAGCAGAGGGAGGGAGGTTGTCTGGCTGCTGAGGCGCAGCCGGTGTCAGCCCTTCGGGGAACTGCCCGTGGATGCTTCGGGAATGGGGGCTGCCAACTCAGAACCCCCGTTCCCTGTGGCTGCAGCCAGCCAGGGGGCTCCAGAGTCGGGCGCGCCCGCGGGCCTAGGGGCTTCTTGCCTGTGTGCAGGGCTTCTACGCACAAGGTGGCACCACATCCCGGCCCAAGGGTGGTGGCAGGAACTCAGGAGGCGCTCGGGGACTCAGCAGGGCCCGCCCCTGGGGCAAGGGGTCTGGCAGGCTCCGGGGCAAATGGACTACGGAAGCCGAGAGGGGCCCGTCCGCGCCAAAACCCAAAACGCGCTGCGGCCTCCAGGGACACAGGGGACACAAGTGGCTGTGTGGCTTGCAGTGCCCGACCAGAGGGAGGGAGGTTGTCTGGCTGCTGAGGCGCAGCCGGTGTCAGCCCTTCGGGGAACTGCCCGTGGATGCTTCGGGAATGGGGGCTGCCAACTCAGAACCCCCGTTCCCTGTGGCTGCAGCCAGCCAGGGGGCTCCAGGGTCGGGCGCGCCCGCGGGCCTGGGGGGCTTCTTGCCTGTGTGCAGGGCTTCTACGCACAAGGTGGCACCTCATCCCGGCCCAAGGGTGGTGGCAGGAACTCAGGAGGCGCTCGGGGACTCAGCAGGGCCCGCCTCTGGGGCCAGGGGTCTGGCAGGCTCCGGGGCAAATGGACTACGGAAGCCGAGAGGGGCCCGTCCACGCCAAAACCCAAAACGCGCTGCGGCCTCCAGGGACACAGGGGACACAAGTGGCTGTGTGGCTTGCAGTGCCCGACCAGAGGGAGGGAGGTTGTCTGGCTGCTGAGGCGCAGCCGGTGTCAGCCCTTCGGGGAACTGCCCGTGGATGCTTCGGGAATGGGGGCTGCCAACTCAGAACCCCCGTTCCCTGTGGCTGCAGCCAGCCAGGGGGCTCCAGGGTCGGGCGCGCCCGCGGGCCTGGGGGGCTTCTTGCCTGTGTGCAGGGCTTCTACGCACAAGGTGGCACCACATCCCGGCCCAAGGGTGGTGGCAGGAACTCAGGAGGCACTCAGGGACTCAGCAGGGCCCGCCCCTGGGGCAAGGGGTCTGGCAGGCTCCGGGGCAAATGGACTACGGAAGCCGAGAGGGGCCCGTCCGCGCCAAAACCCAAAACGCGCTGCGGCCTCCAGGGACACAGGGGACACAAGTGGCTGTGTGGCTTGCAGTGCCCGACCAGAGGGAGGGAGGTTGTCTGGCTGCTGAGGCGCAGCAGGTGTCAGCCCTTCGGGGAACTGCCCGTGGATGCTTCGGGAATGGGGGCTGCCAACTCAGAACCCCCGTTCCCTGTGGCTGCAGCCAGCCAGGGGGCTCCAGGGTCGGGCGCGCCCGCGGGCCTGGGGGGCTTCTTGCCTGTGTGCAGGGCTTCTACGCACAAGGTGGCACCACATCCCGGCCCAAGGGTGGTGGCAGGAACTCAGGAGGCACTCGGGGACTCAGCAGGGCCCGCCCCTGGGGCAAGGGGTCTGGCAGGCTCCGGGGCAAATGGACTACGGAAGCCGAGAGGGGCCCGTCCGCGCCAAAACCCAAAACGCGCTGCGGCCTCCAGGGACACAGGGGACACAAGTGGCTGTGTGGCTTGCAGTGCCCGACCAGAGGGAGGGAGGTTGTCTGGCTGCTGAGGCGCAGCCGGTGTCAGCCCTTCGGGGAACTGCCCGTGGATGCTTCGGGAATGGGGGCTGCCAACTCAGAACCCCCGTTCCCTGTGGCTGCAGCCAGCCAGGGGGCTCCAGGGTCGGGCGCGCCCGCGGGCCTAGGGGCTTCTTGCCTGTGTGCAGGGCTTCCACGCACAAGGTGGCACCTCATCCCGGCCCAAGGGTGGTGGCAGGGACCCAGGAGGCGCTCGGGGACTCAGCAGGGCCCGCCCCTGGGGACAGGGGTCTAGCAAGCTCCGGGGGCAAATGGACTACGGAAGCCGAGAGGGGCCCGTCCGCGCCAAAACCCAAAACGCGCTGCGGCCTCCAGGGACACAGGGGACACAAGTGGCTGTGTGGCTTGCAGTGCCCGACCAGAGGGAGGGAGGTTGTCTGGCTGCTGAGGCGCAGCCGGTGTCAGCCCTTCGGGGAACTGCCCGTGGATGCTTCGGGAATGGGGGCTGCCAACTCAGAACCCCCGTTCCCTGTGGCTGCAGCCAGCCAGGGGGCTCCAGGGTCGGGCGCGCCCGCGGGCCTAGGGGCTTCTTGCCTGTGTGCAGGGCTTCTACGCACAAGGTGGCACCACATCCCGGCCCAAGGGTGGTGGCAGGAACTCAGGAGGCGCTCGGGGACTCAGCAGGGCCCGCCCCTGGGGCAAGGGGTCTGGCAGGCTCCGGGGCAAATGGACTACGGAAGCCGAGAGGGGCCCGTCCGCACCAAAACCCAAAACGCGCTGCGGCCTCCAGGGACACAGGGGACACAAGTGGCTGTGTGGCTTGCAGTGCCCGACCAGAGGGAGGGAGGTTGTCTGGCTGCTGAGGCGCAGCCGGTGTCAGCCCTTCGGGGAACTGCCCGTGGATGCTTCGGGAATGGGGGCTGCCAACTCAGAACCCCCGTTCCCTGTGGCTGCAGCCAGCCAGGGGGCTCCAGGGTCGGGCGCGCCCGCGGGCCTAGGGGCTTCTTGCCTGTGTGCAGGGCTTCTACGCACAAGGTGGCACCACATCCCGGCCCAAGGGTGGTGGCAGGAACTCAGGAGGCGCTCGGGGACTCAGCAGGGCCCGCCCCTGGGGCCAGGGGTCTGGTAGGCTCTGGGGGCAAATGGACTACGGAAGCCGAGAGGGGCCCGTCCGCGCCAAAACCCAAAACGCGCTGCGGCCTCCAGGGACACAGGGGACACAAGTGGCTGTGTGGCTTGCAGTGCCCGAGCAGAGGGAGGGAGGTTGTCTGGCTGCTGAGGCGCAGCCGGTGTCAGCCCTTAGGGGAACTGCCCGTGGATGCTTCGGGAATGGGGGCTGCCAACTCAGAACCCCCGTTCCCTGTGGCTGCAGCCAGCCAGGGTGCTCCAGGGTCGGGCGCGCCCGCGGGCCTAGGGGCTTCTTGCCTGTGTGCAGGGCTTCTACGCACAAGGTGGCACCACATCCCGGCCCAAGGGTGGTGGCAGGAACTCAGGAGGCACTCGGGAACTCAGCAGGGCCCGCCCCTGGGGCAAGGGGTCTGGCAGGCTCCGGGGCAAATGGACTACGGAAGCCGAGAGGGGCCCGTCCGCGCCAAAACCCAAAACGCGCTGCGGCCTCCAGGGACACAGGGGACACAAGTGGCTGTGTGGCTTGCAGTGCCCGACCAGAGGGAGGGAGGTTGTCTGGCTGCTGAGGCGCAGCCGGTGTCAGCCCTTCGGGGAACTGCCCGTGCATGCTTCGGGAATGGGGGCTGCCAACTCAGAACCCCCGTTCCCTGTGGCTGCAGCCAGCCAGGGGGCTCCAGGGTCGGGCGCGCCCGCGGGCCTGGGGGGCTTCTTGCCTGTGTGCAGGGCTTCTACGCACAAGGTGGCACCACATCCCGGCCCAAGGGTGGTGGCAGGAACTCAGGAGGCACCAGGGACTCAGCAGGGCCCGCCCCTGGGGCAAGGGGTCTGGCAGGCTCCGGGGCAAATGGACTACGGAAGCCGAGAGGGGCCCGTCCGCGCCAAAACCCAAAACGCGCTGCGGCCTCCAGGGACACAGGGGACACAAGTGTCTGTGTGGCTTGCAGTGCCCGAGCAGAGGGAGGGAGGTTGTCTGGCTGCTGAGGCGCAGCCGGTGTCAGCCCTTCGGGGAACTGCCCGTGGATGCTTCGGGAATGGGGGCTGCCAACTCAGAACCCCCGTTCCCTGTGGCTGCAGCCAGCCAGGGGGCTCCAGAGTCGGGCGCGCCCGCGGGCCTAGGGGCTTCTTGCCTGTGTGCAGGGCTTCTACGCACAAGGTGGCACCACATCCCGGCCCAAGGGTGGTGGCAGGAACTCAGGAGGCGCTCGGGGACTCAGCAGGGCCCGCCCCTGGGGCAAGGGGTCTGGCAGGCTCCGGGGCAAATGGACTACGGAAGCCGAGAGGGGCCCGTCCGCGCCAAAACCCAAAACGCGCTGCGGCCTCCAGGGACACAGGGGACACAAGTGGCTGTGTGGCTTGCAGTGCCCGACCAGAGGGAGGGAGGTTGTCTGGCTGCTGAGGCGCAGCCGGTGTCAGCCCTTCGGGGAACTGCCCGTGGATGCTTCGGGAATGGGGGCTGCCAACTCAGAACCCCCGTTCCCTGTGGCTGCAGCCAGCCAGGGGGCTCCAGGGTCGGGCGCGCCCGCGGGCCTGGGGGGCTTCTTGCCTGTGTGCAGGGCTTCTACGCACAAGGTGGCACCACATCCCGGCCAAAGGGTGGTGGCAGGAACTCAGGAGGCACTCAGGGACTCAGCAGGGCCCGCCCCTGGGGCAAGGGGTCTGGCAGGCTCCGGGGCAAATGGACTACGGAAGCCGAGAGGGGCCCGTCCGCGCCAAAACCCAAAACGCGCTGCGGCCTCCAGGGACACAGGGGACACAAGTGGCTGTGTGGCTTGCAGTGCCCGACCAGAGGGAGGGAGGTTGTCTGGCTGCTGAGGCGCAGCCGGTGTCAGCCCTTCGGGGAACTGCCCGTGGATGCTTCGGGAATGGGGAATGCCAACTCAGAACCCCCGTTCCCTGTGGCTTCAGCCAGCCAGGGGGCTCCAGGGTCGGGCGCGCCCGCAGGCCTGGGGGGCTTCTTGCCTGTGTGCAGGGCTTCTACGCACAAGGTGGCACCTCATCCCGGCCCAAGGGTGGTGGCAGGAACTCAGGAGGCGCTCGGGGACTCAGCAGGGCCCGCCTCTGGGGCCAGGGGTCTGGCAGGCTCCGGGGCAAATGGACTACGGAAGCCGAGAGGGGCCCGTCCGCGCCAAAACCCAAAACGCGCTGCGGCCTCCAGGGACACAGGGGACACAAGTGGCTGTGTGGCTTGCCGTGCCCGACCAGAGGGAGGGAGGTTGTCTGGCTGCTGAGGCGCAGCCGGTGTCAGCCCTTAGGGGAACTGCCCGTGGATGCTTCGGGAATGGGGGCTGCCAACTCAGAACCCCCGTTCCCTGTGGCTGCAGCCAGCCAGGGGGCTCCAGGGTTGGGCGCGCCCGCGGGCCTGGGGGGCTTCTTGCCTGTGTGCAGGGCTTCTACGCACAAGGTGGCACCTCATCCCGGCCCAAGGGTGGTGGCAGGAACCCAGGAGGCGCTCGGGGACTCAGCAGGGCCCGCCCCTGGGGCCAGGGGTCTGGCAGGCTCCGGGGGCAAATGGACTACGGAAGCCGAGAGGGGCCCCTCCGCGCCAAAACCCAAAATGCGCTGCGGCCTCCAGGGACACAGGGGACACAAGTGGCTGTGTGGCTTGCAGTGCCCGACCAGAGGGAGGGAGGTTGTCTGGCTGCAGAGGCACAGCCGGTGTCAGCCCTTCGGGGAACTGCCCGTGGATGCTTCGGGAATGGGGGCTGCCAACTCAGAACCCCCGTTCCCTGTGGCTGCAGCCAGCCAGGGGGCTCCAGGGTCGGGCGCGCCCGCGGGCCTAGGGGCTTCTTGCCTGTGTGCAGGGCTTCTACGCACAAGGTGGCACCACATCCCGGCCCAAGGGTGGTGGCAGGAACTCAGGAGGCACTCGGGGACTCAGCAGGGCCCGCCCCTGGGGCAAGGGGTCTGGCAGGCTCCGGGGCAAATAGACTACGGAAGCCGAGAGGGGCCCGTCCGCGCCAAAACCCAAAACGCGCTGCGGCCTCCAGGGACACAGGGGACACAAGTGGCTGTGTGGCTTGCAGTGCCCGACCAGAGGGAGGGAGGTTGTCTGGCTGCTGAGGCGCAGCCGGTGTCAGCCCTTCGGGGAACTGCCCGTGGATGCTTCGGGAATGGGGGCTGCCAACTCAGAACCCCCGTTCCCTGTGGCTGCAGCCAGCCAGGGGGCTCCAGGGTCGGGCGCGCCCGCGGGCCTGGGGGGCTTCTTGCCTGTGTGCAGGGCTTCTACGCACAAGGTGGCACCTCATCCCGGCCCAAGGGTGGTGGCAGGAACTCAGGAGGCGCTCGGGGACTCAGCAGGGCCCGCCTCTGGGGCCAGGGGTCTGGCAGGCTCCGGGGCAAATGGACTACGGAAGCCGAGAGGGGCCCGTCCGCGCCAAAACCCAAAACGCGCTGCGGCCTCCAGGGACACAGGGGACACAAGTGGCTGTGTGGCTTGCAGTGCCCGACCAGAGGGAGGGAGGTTGTCTGGCTGCTGAGGCGCAGCCGGTGTCAGCCCTTCGGGGAACTGCCCGTGGATGCTTCGGGAATGGGGGCTGCCAACTCAGAACCCCCGTTCCCTGTGGCTGCAGCCAGCCAGGGGGCTCCAGGGTCGGGCGCGCCCGCGGGCCTGGGGGGCTTCTTGCCTGTGTGCAGGGCTTCTACGCACAAGGTGGCACCACATCCCGGCCCAAGGGTGGTGGCAGGAACTCAGGAGGCACTCAGGGACTCAGCAGGGCCCGCCCCTGGGGCAAGGGGTCTGGCAGGCTCCGGGGCAAATGGACTACGGAAGCCGAGAGGGGCCCGTCCGCGCCAAAACCCAAAACGCGCTGCGGCCTCCAGGGACACAGGGGACACAAGTGGCTGTGTGGCTTGCAGTGCCCGACCAGAGGGAGGGAGGTTGTCTGGCTGCTGACAGCCGGTGTCAGCCCTTCGGGGAACTGCCCGTGGATGCTTCGGGAATGGGGGCTGCCAACTCAGAAGCCCCGTTCCCTGTGGCTGCAGCCAGCCAGGGGGCTCCAGGGTCGGGCGCGCCCGCGGGCCTGGGGGGCTTCTTGCCTGTGTGCAGGGCTTCTACGCACAAGGTGGCACCACATCCCGGCCCAAGGGTGGTGGCAGGAACTCAGGAGGCACTCAGGGACTCAGCAGGGCCTGCCCCTGGGGCAAGGGGTCTGGCAGGCTCCGGGGCAAATGGACTACGGAAGCCGAGAGGGGCCCGTCCGCGCCAAAACCCAAAACGCGCTGCGGCCTCCAGGGACACAGGGGACACAAGTGGCTGTGTGGCTTGCAGTGCCCGACCAGAGGGAGGGAGGTTGTCTGGCTGCTGAGGCGCAGCCGGTGTCAGCCCTTCGGGGAACTGCCCGTGGATGCTTCGGGAATGGGGGCTGCCAACTCAGAACCCCCGTTCCCTGTGGCTGCAGCCAGCCAGGGGGCTCCAGGGTCGGGCGCGCCCGCGGGCCTAGGGGCTTCTTGCCTGTGTGCAGGGCTTCTACGCACAAGGTGGCACCACATCCCGGCCCAAGGGTGGTGGCAGGAACTCAGGAGGCACTCGGGGACTCAGCAGGGCCCGCCCCTGGGGCAAGGGGTCTGGCAGGCTCCGGGGCAAATGGACTACGGAAGCCGAGAGGGGCCCGTCCGCGCCAAAACCCAAAACGCGCTGCGGCCTCCAGGGACACAGGGGACACAAGTGGCTGTGTGGCTTGCAGTGCCCGACCAGAGGGAGGGAGGTTGTCTGGCTGCTGAGGCGCAGCCGGTGTCAGCCCTTCGGGGAACTGCCCGTGGATGCTTCGGGAATGGGGGCTGCCAACTCAGAACCCCCGTTCCCTGTGGCTGCAGCCAGCCAGGGGGCTCCAGGGTCGGGCGCGCCCGCGGGCCTGGGGGGCTTCTCGCCTGTGTGCAGGGCTTCTACGCACAAGGTGGCACCTCATCCCGGCCCAAGGGTGGTGGCAGGAACTCAGGAGGCGCTCGGGGACTCAGCAGGGCCCGCCTCTGGGGCCAGGGGTCTGGCAGGCTCCGGGGCAAATGGACTACGGAAGCCGAGAGGGGCCCGTCCGCGCCAAAACCCAAAACGCGCTGCGGCCTCCAGGGACACAGGGGACACAAGTGGCTGTGTGGCTTGCAGTGCCCGACCAGAGGGAGGGAGGTTGTCTGGCTGCTGAGGCGCAGCCGGTGTCAGCCCTTCGGGGAACTGCCCGTGGATGCTTCGGGAATGGGGGCTGCCAACTCAGAACCCCCGTTCCCTGTGGCTGCAGCCAGCCAGGGGGCTCCAGGGTCGGGCGCGCCCGCGGGCCTGGGGGGCTTCTTGCCTGTGTGCAGGGCTTCTACGCACAAGGTGGCACCTCATCCCGGCCCAAGGGTGGTGGCAGGAACTCAGGAGGCGCTCGGGGACTCAGCAGGGCCCGCCTCTGGGGCAGGGGTCTGGCAGGCTCCGGGGCAAATGGACTACGGAAGCCGAGAGGGGCCCGTCCGCGCCAAAACCCAAAACGCGCTGCGGCCTCCAGGGACACAGGGGACACAAGTGGCTGTGTGGCTTGCAGTGCCCGACCAGAGGGAGGGAGGTTGTCTGGCTGCTGAGGCGCAGCAGGTGTCAGCCCTTCGGGGAACTGCCCGTGGATGCTTCGGGAATGGGGGCTGCCAACTCAGAACCCCCGTTCCCTGTGGCTGCAGCCAGCCAGGGGGCTCCAGGGTCGGGCGCGCCCGCGGGCCTGGGGGGCTTCTTGCCTGTGTGCAGGGCTTCTACGCACAAGGTGGCACCACATCCCGGCCCAAGGGTGGTGGCAGGAACTCAGGAGGCACTCAGGAACTCAGCAGGGCCCGCCCCTGGGGCAAGGGGTCTGGCAGGCTCCGGGGCAAATGGACTACGGAAGCCGAGAGGGGCCCGTCCGCGCCAAAACCCAAAACGCGCTGCGGCCTCCAGGGACACAGGGGACACAAGTGGCTGTGTGGCTTGCAGTGCCCGACCAGAGGGAGGGAGGTTGTCTGGCTGCTGAGGCGCAGCCGGTGTCAGCCCTTCGGGGAACTGCCCGTGGATGCTTCGGGAATGGGGGCTGCCAACTCAGAACCCCCGTTCCCTGTGGCTGCAGCCAGCCAGGGGGCTCCAGGGTCGGGCGCGCCCGCGGGCCTAGGGGCTTCTTGCCTGTGTGCAGGGCTTCTACGCACAAGGTGGCACCTCATCCCGGCCCAAGGGTGGTGGCAGGAACCCAGGAGGCGCTCGGGGACTCAGCAGGGCCCGCCCCTGGGGACAGGGGTCTAGCAAGCTCCGGGGGCAAATGGACTACGGAAGCCGAGAGGGGCCCGTCCGCGCCAAAACCCAAAACGCGCTGCGGCCTCCAGGGACACAGGGGACACAAGTGGCTGTGTGGCTTGCAGTGCCCGACCAGAGGGAGGGAGGTTGTCTGGCTGCTGAGGCGCAGCCGGTGTCAGCCCTTCGGGGAACTGCCCGTGGATGCTTCGGGAATGGGGGCTGCCAACTCAGAACCCCCGTTCCCTGTGGCTGCAGCCAGCCAGGGGGCTCCAGGGTCGGGCGCGCCCGCGGGCCTAGGGGCTTCTTGCCTGTGTGCAGGGCTTCTACGCACAAGGTGGCACCACATCCCGGCCCAAGGGTGGTGGCAGGAACTCAGGAGGCACTCGGGGACTCAGCAGGGCCCGCCCCTGGGGCAAGGGGTCTGGCAGGCTCCGGGGCAAATGGACTACGGAAGCCGAGAGGGGCCCGTCCGCGCCAAAACCCAAAACGCGCTGCGGCCTCCAGGGACACAGTGGACACAAGTGGCTGTGTGGCTTGCAGTGCCCGACCAGAGGGAGGGAGGTTGTCTGGCTGCTGAGGCGCAGCCGGTGTCAGCCCTTCGGGGAACTGCCCGTGGATGCTTCGGGATTGGGGGCTGCCAACTCAGAACCCCCGTTCCCTGTGGCTGCAGCCAGCCAGGGGGCTCCAGGGTCGGGCGCGCCCGCGGGCCTGGGGGGCTTCTTGCCTGTGTGCAGGGCTTCTACGCACAAGGTGGCACCACATCCCGGCCCAAGGGTGGTGGCAGGAACTCAGGAGGCACTCAGGGACTCAGCAGGGCCCGCCCCTGGGGCAAGGGGTCTGGCAGGCTCCGGGGCAAATGGACTACGGAAGCCGAGAGGGGCCCGTCCACGCCAAAACCCAAAACGCGCTGCGGCCTCCAGGGACACAGGGGACACAAGTGGCTGTGTGGCTTGCAGTGCCCGACCAGAGGGAGGGAGGTTGTCTGGCTGCTGAGGCGCAGCCGGTGTCAGCCCTTCGGGGAACTGCCCGTGGATGCTTTGGGAATGGGGGCTGCCAACTCAGAACCCCCGTTCCCTGTGGCTGCAGCCAGCCAGGGGGCTCCAGGGTCGGGCGCGCCCGCGGGCCTGGGGGGCTTCTTGCCTGTGTGCAGGGCTTCTACGCACAAGGTGGCACCTCATCCCGGCCCAAGGGTGGTGGCAGGAACTCAGGAGGCACTCGGGGACTCAGCAGGGCCCGCCTCTGGGGCCAGGGGTCTGGCAGGCTCCAGGGCAAATGGACTACGGAAGCCGAGAGGGGCCCGTCCGCGCCAAAACCCAAAACGCGCTGCGGCCTCCAGGGACAAAGGGGACACAAGTGGCTGTGTGGCTTGCAGTGCCCGACCAGAGGGAGGGAGGTTGTCTGGCTGCTGAGGCGCAGCCGGTGTCAGCCCTTCGGGGAAATGCCCGTGGATGCTTCGGGAATGGGGGCTGCCAACTCAGAACCCCCGTTCCCTGTGGCTGCAGCCAGCCAGTGGGCTCCAGGGTCGGGCGCGCCCGCGGGCCTGGGGGGCTTCTTGCCTGTGTGCAGGGCTTCTACGCACAAGGTGGCACCACATCCCGGCCCAAGGGTGGTGGCAGGAACTCAGGAGGCACTCAGGGACTCAGCAGGGCCCGCCGCTGGGGCAAGGGGTCTGGCAGGCTCCGGGCAAATGGACTACGGAAGCCGAGAGGGGCCCGTCCGCGCCAAAACCCAAAACGCGCTGCGGCCTCCAGGGACACAGGGGACACAAGTGGCTGTGTGGCTTGCAGTGCCCGACCAGAGGGAGGGAGGTTGTCTGGCTGCTGAGGCGCAGCCGGTGTCAGCCCTTCGGGGAACTGCCCGTGGATGCTTCGGGAATGGGGGCTGCCAACTCAGAACCCCCGTTCCCTGTGGCTGCAGCCAGCCAGGGGGCTCCAGGGTCGGGCGCGCCCGCGGGCCTGGGGGGCTTCTTGCCTGTGTGCAGGGCTTCTACGCACAAGGTGGCACCTCATCCCGGCCTAAGGGTGGTGGCAGGAACTCAGGAGGCGCTCGGGGACTCAGCAGGGCCCGCCTCTGGGGCCAGGGGTCTGGCAGGCTCCGGGGCAAATGGACTACGGAAGCCGAGAGGGGCCCGTCCGCGCCAAAACCCAAAACGCGCTGCGGCCTCCAGGGACACAGGGGACACAAGTGGCTGTGTGGCTTGCAGTGCCCGACCAGAGGGAGGGAGGTTGGCTGGCTGCTGAGGCGCAGCCGGTGTCAGCCCTTCGGGGAACTGCCCGTGGATGCTTCGGGAATGGGGGCTGCCAACTCAGAACCCCCGTTCCCTGTGGCTGCAGCCAGCCAGGGGGCTCCAGGGTCGGGCGCGCCCGCGGGCCTGGGGGGCTTCTTGCCTGTGTGCAGGGCTTCTACGCACAAGGTGGCACCACATCCCGGCCCAAGGGTGGTGGCAGGAACTCAGGAGGCACTCAGGGACTCAGCAGGGCCCGCCCCTGGGGCAAGGGGTCTGGCAGGCTCCGGGGCAAATGGACTACGGAAGCCGAGAGGGGCCCGTCCGCGCCAAAACCCAAAACGCGCTGCGGCCTCCAGGGACACAGGGGACACAAGTGGCTGTGTGGCTTGCAGTGCCCGACCAGAGGGAGGGAGGTTGTCTGGCTGCTGAGGCGCAGCCGGTGTCAGCCCTTCGGGGAACTGCCCGTGGATGCTTCGGGAATGGGGGCTGCCAACTCAGAAGCCCCGTTCCCTGTGGCTGCAGCCAGCCAGGGGGCTCCAGGGTCGGGCGCACCCGCGGGCCTGGGGGGCTTCTTGCCTGTGTGCAGGGCTTCTACGCACAAGGTGGCACCACATCCCGGCCCAAGGGTGGTGGCAGGAACTCAGGAGGCACTCAGGGACTCAGCAGGGCCTGCCCCTGGGGCAAGGGGTCTGGCAGGCTCCGGGGCAAATGGACTACGGAAGCCGAGAGGGGCCCGTCCGCGCCAAAACCCAAAACGCGCTGCGGCCTCCAGGGACACAGGGGACACAAGTGGCTGTGTGGCTTGCAGTGCCCGACCAGAGGGAGGGAGGTTGTCTGGCTGCTGAGGCGCAGCCGGTGTCAGCCCTTCGGGGAGCTGCCCGTGGATGCTTCGGGAATGGGGGCTGCCAACTCAGAACCCCCGTTCCCTGTGGCTGCAGCCAGCCAGGGGGCTCCAGGGTCGGGCGCGCCCGCGGGCCTGGGGGGCTTCTTGCCTGTGTGCAGGGCTTCTACGCACAAGGTGGCACCACATCCCGGCCCAAGGGTGGTGGCAGGAACTCAGGAGGCGCTCGGGGACTCAGCAGGGCCCGCCCCTGGGGCCAGGGGTCTGGCAGGCTCCGGGGCAAATGGACTACGGAAGCCGAGAGGGGCCCGTCCGCGCCAAAACCCAAAACGCGCTGCGGCCTCCAGGGACACAGGGGACACAAGTGGCTGTGTGGCTTGCAGTGCCCGACCAGAGGGAGGGAGGTTGTCTGGCTGCAGAGGCACAGCCGGTGTCAGCCCTTCGGGGAACTGCCCGTGGATGCTTCGGGAATGGGGGCTGCCAACTAAGAACCCCCGTTCCCTGTGGCTGCAGCCAGCCAGGGGGCTCCAGGGTCGGGTGCGCCCGCGGGCCTAGGGGCTTCTTGCCTGTGTGCAGGGCTTCTACGCACAAGGTGGCACCTCATCCCGGCCCAAGGGTGGTGGCAGGAACTCAGGAGGCACCAGGGACTCAGCAGGGCCCGCCCCTGGGGCCAGGGGTCTAGCAAGCTCCGGGGGCAAATGGACTACGGAAGCCGAGAGGGGCCCGTCCGCGCCAAAACCCAAAATGCGCTGCGGCCTCCAGGGACACAGGGGACACAAGTGGCTGTGTGGCTTGCAGTGCCCGACCAGAGGGAGGGAGGTTGTCTGGCTGCTGAGGCGCAGCCGGTGTCAGCCCTTCAGGGAACTGCCCGTGGATGCTTCGGGAATGGGGGCTGTCAACTCAGAACCCCCGTTCCCTGTGGCTGCAGCCAGCCAGGGGGCTCCAGGGTCGGGCGCGCCCGCGGGCCTAGGGGCTTCTTGCCTGTGTGCAGGGCTTCTACGCACAAGGTGGCACCACATCCCGGCCCAAGGGTGGTGGCAGGAACTCAGGAGGCACTCGGGAACTCAGCAGGGCCCGCCCCTGGGGCCAGGGGTCTGGCAGGCTCCGGGGTAAATGGACTACGGAAGCCTAGAGGGGCCCGTCCGCGCCAAAACCCAAAACGCGCTGCGGCCTCCAGGGACACAGGGGACACAAGTGGCTGTGTGGCTTGCAGTGCCCGACCAGAGGGAGGGAGGTTGTCTGGCTGCTGAGGCGCAGCCGGTGTCAGCCCTTCGGGGAACTGCCCGTGGATGCTTCGGGAATGGGGGCTGCCAACTCAGAACCCCCGTTCCCTGTGGCTGCAGCCAGCCAGGGGGCTCCAGGGTCGGGCGCGCCCGCGGGCCTGGGGGGCTTCTTGCCTGTGTGCAGGGCTTCTACGCACAAGGTGGCACCACATCCCGGCCCAAGGGTGGTGGCAGGAACTCAGGAGGCACTCAGGGACGCAGCAGGGCCCGCCGCTGGGGCAAGGGGTCTGGCAGGCTCCGGGCAAATGGACTACGGAAGCCGAGAGGGGCCCGTCCGCGCCAAAACCCAAAACGCGCTGCGGCCTCCAGGGACACAGGGGACACAAGTGGCTGTGTGGCTTGCAGTGCCCGACCAGAGGGAGGGAGGTTGTCTGGCTGCTGAGGCGCAGCCGGTGTCAGCCCTTCGGGGAACTGCCCGTGGATGCTTCGGGAATGGGGGCTGCCAACTCAGAACCCCCGTTCCCTGTGGCTGCAGCCAGCCAGGGGGCTCCAGGGTCGGGCGCGCCCGCGGGCCTGGGGGGCTTCTTGCCTGTGTGCAGGGCTTCTACGCACAAGGTGGCACCTCATCCCGGCCCAAGGGTGGTGGCAGGAACTCAGGAGGCGCTCGGGGACTCAGCAGGGCCCGCCTCTGGGGCCAGGGGTCTGGCAGGCTCCGGGGCAAATGGACTACGGAAGCCGAGAGGGGCCCGTCCGCGCCAAAACCCAAAACGCGCTGCGGCCTCCAGGGACACAGGGGACACAAGTGGCTGTGTGGCTTGCAGTGCCCGACCAGAGGGAGGGAGGTTGTGTGGCTGCTGAGGCGCAGCCGGTGTCAGCCCTTCGGGGAACTGCCCGTGGATGCTTCGGGAATGGGGGCTGCCAACTCAGAACCCCCGTTCCCTGTGGCTGCAGCCAGCCAGGGGGCTCCAGGGTCGGGCGCGCCCGCGGGCCTGGGGGGCTTCTTGCCTGTGTGCAGGGCTTCTACGCACAAGGTGGCACCACATCCCGGCCCAAGGGTGGTGGCAGGAACTCAGGAGGCACTCAGGGACTCAGCAGGGCCCGCCCCTGGGGCAAGGGGTCTGGCAGGCTCCGGGGCAAATGGACTACGGAAGCCGAGAGGGGCCCGTCCGCGCCAAAACCCAAAACGCGCTGCGGCCTCCAGGGACACAGGGGACACAAGTGGCTGTGTGGCTTGCAGTGCCCGACCAGAGGGAGGGAGGTTGTCTGGCTGCTGAGGCGCAGCCGGTGTCAGCCCTTCGGGGAACTGCCCGTGGATGCTTCGGGAATGGGGGCTGCCAACTCAGAAGCCCCGTTCCCTGTGGCTGCAGCCAGCCAGGGGGCTCCAGGGTCGGGCGCACCCGCGGGCCTGGGGGGCTTCTTGCCTGTGTGCAGGGCTTCTACGCACAAGGTGGCACCACATCCCGGCCCAAGGGTGGTGGCAGGAACTCAGGAGGCACTCAGGGACTCAGCAGGGCCTGCCCCTGGGGCAAGGGGTCTGGCAGGCTCCGGGGCAAATGGACTACGGAAGCCGAGAGGGGCCCGTCCGCGCCAAAACCCAAAACGCGCTGCGGCCTCCAGGGACACAGGGGACACAAGTGGCTGTGTGGCTTGCAGTGCCCGACCAGAGGGAGGGAGGTTGTCTGGCTGCTGAGGCGCAGCCGGTGTCAGCCCTTCGGGGAGCTGCCCGTGGATGCTTCGGGAATGGGGGCTGCCAACTCAGAACCCCCGTTCCCTGTGGCTGCAGCCAGCCAGGGGGCTCCAGGGTCGGGCGCGCCCGCGGGCCTGGGGGGCTTCTTGCCTGTGTGCAGGGCTTCTACGCACAAGGTGGCACCACATCCCGGCCCAAGGGTGGTGGCAGGAACTCAGGAGGCGCTCGGGGACTCAGCAGGGCCCGCCCCTGGGGCCAGGGGTCTGGCAGGCTCCGGGGCAAATGGACTACGGAAGCCGAGAGGGGCCCGTCCGCGCCAAAACCCAAAACGCGCTGCGGCCTCCAGGGACACAGGGGACACAAGTGGCTGTGTGGCTTGCAGTGCCCGACCAGAGGGAGGGAGGTTGTCTGGCTGCAGAGGCACAGCCGGTGTCAGCCCTTCGGGGAACTGCCCGTGGATGCTTCGGGAATGGGGGCTGCCAACTAAGAACCCCCGTTCCCTGTGGCTGCAGCCAGCCAGGGGGCTCCAGGGTCGGGTGCGCCCGCGGGCCTAGGGGCTTCTTGCCTGTGTGCAGGGCTTCTACGCACAAGGTGGCACCTCATCCCGGCCCAAGGGTGGTGGCAGGAACTCAGGAGGCACCAGGGACTCAGCAGGGCCCGCCCCTGGGGCCAGGGGTCTAGCAAGCTCCGGGGGCAAATGGACTACGGAAGCCGAGAGGGGCCCGTCCGCGCCAAAACCCAAAATGCGCTGCGGCCTCCAGGGACACAGGGGACACAAGTGGCTGTGTGGCTTGCAGTGCCCGACCAGAGGGAGGGAGGTTGTCTGGCTGCTGAGGCGCAGCCGGTGTCAGCCCTTCAGGGAACTGCCCGTGGATGCTTCGGGAATGGGGGCTGTCAACTCAGAACCCCCGTTCCCTGTGGCTGCAGCCAGCCAGGGGGCTCCAGGGTCGGGCGCGCCCGCGGGCCTAGGGGCTTCTTGCCTGTGTGCAGGGCTTCTACGCACAAGGTGGCACCACATCCCGGCCCAAGGGTGGTGGCAGGAACTCAGGAGGCACTCGGGAACTCAGCAGGGCCCGCCCCTGGGGCCAGGGGTCTGGCAGGCTCCGGGGTAAATGGACTACGGAAGCCTAGAGGGGCCCGTCCGCGCCAAAACCCAAAACGCGCTGCGGCCTCCAGGGACACAGGGGACACAAGTGGCTGTGTGGCTTGCAGTGCCCGACCAGAGGGAGGGAGGTTGTCTGGCTGCTGAGGCGCAGCCGGTGTCAGCCCTTCGGGGAACTGCCCGTGGATGCTTCGGGAATGGGGGCTGCCAACTCAGAACCCCCGTTCCCTGTGGCTGCAGCCAGCCAGGGGGCTCCAGGGTCGGGCGCGCCCGCGGGCCTGGGGGGCTTCTTGCCTGTGTGCAGGGCTTCTACGCACAAGGTGGCACCACATCCCGGCCCAAGGGTGGTGGCAGGAACTCAGGAGGCACTCAGGGACGCAGCAGGGCCCGCCGCTGGGGCAAGGGGTCTGGCAGGCTCCGGGCAAATGGACTACGGAAGCCGAGAGGGGCCCGTCCGCGCCAAAACCCAAAACGCGCTGCGGCCTCCAGGGACACAGGGGACACAAGTGGCTGTGTGGCTTGCAGTGCCCGACCAGAGGGAGGGAGGTTGTCTGGCTGCTGAGGCGCAGCCGGTGTCAGCCCTTCGGGGAACTGCCCGTGGATGCTTCGGGAATGGGGGCTGCCAACTCAGAACCCCCGTTCCCTGTGGCTGCAGCCAGCCAGGGGGCTCCAGGGTCGGGCGCGCCCGCGGGCCTGGGGGGCTTCTTGCCTGTGTGCAGGGCTTCTACGCACAAGGTGGCACCTCATCCCGGCCCAAGGGTGGTGGCAGGAACTCAGGAGGCGCTCGGGGACTCAGCAGGGCCCGCCTCTGGGGCCAGGGGTCTGGCAGGCTCCGGGGCAAATGGACTACGGAAGCCGAGAGGGGCCCGTCCGCGCCAAAACCCAAAACGCGCTGCGGCCTCCAGGGACACAGGGGACACAAGTGGCTGTGTGGCTTGCAGTGCCCGACCAGAGGGAGGGAGGTTGTGTGGCTGCTGAGGCGCAGCCGGTGTCAGCCCTTCGGGGAACTGCCCGTGGATGCTTCGGGAATGGGGGCTGCCAACTCAGAACCCCCGTTCCCTGTGGCTGCAGCCAGCCAGGGGGCTCCAGGGTCGGGCGCGCCCGCGGGCCTGGGGGGCTTCTTGCCTGTGTGCAGGGCTTCTACGCACAAGGTGGCACCACATCCCGGCCCAAGGGTGGTGGCAGGAACTCAGGAGGCACTCAGGGACTCAGCAGGGCCCGCCCCTGGGGCAAGGGGTCTGGCAGGCTCCGGGGCAAATGGACTACGGAAGCCGAGAGGGGCCCGTCCGCGCCAAAACCCAAAACGCGCTGCGGCCTCCAGGGACACAGGGGACACAAGTGGCTGTGTGGCTTGCAGTGCCCGACCAGAGGGAGGGAGGTTGTCTGGCTGCTGAGGCGCAGCCGGTGTCAGCCCTTCGGGGAACTGCCCGTGGATGCTTCGGGAATGGGGGCTGCCAACTCAGAAGCCCCGTTCCCTGTGGCTGCAGCCAGCCAGGGGGCTCCAGGGTCGGGCGCACCCGCGGGCCTGGGGGGCTTCTTGCCTGTGTGCAGGGCTTCTACGCACAAGGTGGCACCACATCCCGGCCCAAGGGTGGTGGCAGGAACTCAGGAGGCACTCAGGGACTCAGCAGGGCCTGCCCCTGGGGCAAGGGGTCTGGCAGGCTCCGGGGCAAATGGACTACGGAAGCCGAGAGGGGCCCGTCCGCGCCAAAACCCAAAACGCGCTGCGGCCTCCAGGGACACAGGGGACACAAGTGGCTGTGTGGCTTGCAGTGCCCGACCAGAGGGAGGGAGGTTGTCTGGCTGCTGAGGCGCAGCCGGTGTCAGCCCTTCGGGGAGCTGCCCGTGGATGCTTCGGGAATGGGGGCTGCCAACTCAGAACCCCCGTTCCCTGTGGCTGCAGCCAGCCAGGGGGCTCCAGGGTCGGGCGCGCCCGCGGGCCTGGGGGGCTTCTTGCCTGTGTGCAGGGCTTCTACGCACAAGGTGGCACCACATCCCGGCCCAAGGGTGGTGGCAGGAACTCAGGAGGCACTCAGGGACTCAGCAGGGCCCGCCGCTGGGGCAAGGGGTCTGGCAGGCTCCGGGCAAATGGACTACGGAAGCCGAGAGGGGCCCGTCCGCGCCAAAACCCAAAACGCGCTGCGGCCTCCAGGGACACAGGGGACACAAGTGGCTGTGTGGCTTGCAGTGCCCGACCAGAGGGAGGGAGGTTGTCTGGCTGCTGAGGCGCAGCCGGTGTCAGCCCTTCGGGGAACTGCCCGTGGATGCTTCGGGAATGGGGGCTGCCAACTCAGAACCCCCGTTCCCTGTGGCTGCAGCCAGCCAGGGGGCTCCAGGGTCGGGCGCGCCCGCGGGCCTGGGGGGCTTCTTGCCTGTGTGCAGGGCTTCTACGCACAAGGTGGCACCTCATCCCGGCCCAAGGGTGGTGGCAGGAACTCAGGAGGCGCTCGGGGACTCAGCAGGGCCCGCCTCTGGGGCCAGGGGTCTGGCAGGCTCCGGGGCAAATGGACTACGGAAGCCGAGAGGGGCCCGTCCGCGCCAAAACCCAAAACGCGCTGCGGCCTCCAGGGACACAGGGGACACAAGTGGCTGTGTGGCTTGCAGTGCCCGACCAGAGGGAGGGAGGTTGTCTGGCTGCTGAGGCGCAGCCGGTGTCAGCCCTTCGGGGAACTGCCCGTGGATGCTTCGGGAATGGGGGCTGCCAACTCAGAACCCCCGTTCCCTGTGGCTGCAGCCAGCCAGGGGGCTCCAGGGTCGGGCGCGCCCGCGGGCCTGGGGGGCTTCTTGCCTGTGTGCAGGGCTTCTACGCACAAGGTGGCACCACATCCCGGCCCAAGGGTGGTGGCAGGAACTCAGGAGGCACTCAGGGACTCAGCAGGGCCCGCCCCTGGGGCAAGGGGTCTGGCAGGCTCCGGGGCAAATGGACTACGGAAGCCGAGAGGGGCCCGTCCGCGCCAAAACCCAAAACGCGCTGCGGCCTCCAGGGACACAGGGGACACAAGTGGCTGTGTGGCTTGCAGTGCCCGACCAGAGGGAGGGAGGTTGTCTGGCTGCTGAGGCGCAGCCGGTGTCAGCCCTTCGGGGAACTGCCCGTGGATGCTTCGGGAATGGGGGTTGCCAACTCAGAACCCCCGTTCCCTGTGGCTGCAGCCAGCCAGGGGGCTCCAGGGTCGGGCGCGCCCGCGGGCCTAGGGGCTTCTTGCCTGTGTGCAGGGCTTCTACGCACAAGGTGGCACCTCATCCCGGCCCAAGGGTGGTGGCAGGAACCCAGGAGGCGCTCGGGGACTCAGCAAGGCCCGCCCCTGGGGCCAGGGGTCTAGCAAGCTCCGGGGGCAAATGGACTACGGAAGCCGAGAGGGGCCCGTCCGCGCCAAAACCCAAAATGCGCTGCGGCCTCCAGGGACACAGGGGACACAAGTGGCTGTGTGGCTTGCAGTGCCCGACCAGAGGGAGGGAGGTTGTCTGGCTGCTGAGGCGCAGCCGGTGTCAGCCCTTCAGGGAACTGCCCGTGGATGCTTCGGGATTGGGGGCTGCCAACTCAGAACCCCCGTTCCCTGTGGCTGCAGCCAGCCAGGGGGCTCCAGGGTCGGGCGCGCCCGCGGGCCTGGGGGCTTCTTGCCTGTGTGCAGGGCTTCTACGCACAAGGTGGCACCACATCCCGGCCCAAGGGTGGTGGCAGGAACTCAGGAGGCACTCGGGGACTCAGCAGGGCCCGCCCCTGGGGCAAGGGGTCTGGCAGGCTCCGGGGCAAATGGACTACGGAAGCCGAGAGGGGCCCGTCCGCGCCAAAACCCAAAACGCGCTGCGGCCTCCAGGGACACAGGGGACACAAGTGGCTGTGTGGCTTGCAGTGCCCGACCAGAGGGAGGGAGGTTGGCTGGCTGCTGAGGCGCAGCCGGTGTCAGCCCTTCGGGGAACTGCCCGTGGATGCTTCGGGAATGGGGGCTGCCAACTCAGAACCCCCGTTCCCTGTGGCTGCAGCCAGCCGGGGGGCTCCAGGGTCGGGCGCGCCCGCGGGCCTGGGGGGCTTCTTGCCTGTGTGCAGGGCTTCTACGCACAAGGTGGCACCACATCCCGGCCCAAGGGTGGTGGCAGGAACTCAGGAGGCACTCGGGGACTCAGCAGGGCCCGCCCCTGGGGCAAGGGGTCTGGCAGGCTCCGGGGCAAATGGACTACGGAAGCCGAGAGGGGCCCGTCTGCGCCAAAACCCAAAACGCGCTGCGGCCTCCAGGGACACAGGGGACACAAGTGGCTGTGTGGCTTGCAGTGCCCGACCAGAGGGAGGGAGGTTGTCTGGCTGCTGAGGCGCAGCCGGTGTCAGCCCTTCGGGGAACTGCCCGTGGATGCTTCGGGAATGGGGGCTGCCAACTAAGAACCCCCGTTCCCTGTGGCTGCAGCCAGCCAGGGGGCTCCAGGGTCGGGCGCGCCCGCGGGCCTGGGGGGCTTCTTGCCTGTGTGCAGGGCTTCTACGCACAAGGTGGCACCTCATCCCGGCCCAAGGGTGGTGGCAGGAACTCAGGAGGCGCTCGGGGACTCAGCAGGGCCCGCCTCTGGGGCCAGGGGTCTGGCAGGCTCCAGGGCAAATGGACTCCGGAAGCCGAGAGGGGCCCGTCCGCGCCAAAACCCAAAACGCGCTGTGGCCTCCAGGGACAAAGGGGACACAGGTGGCTATGTGGCTTGCAGTGCCCGACCAGAGGGAGGGAGGTTGTCTGGCTGCTGAGGCGCAGCCGGTGTCAGCCCTTCGGGGAACTGCCCGTGGATGCTTCGGGAATGGGGGCTGCCAACTCAGAACCCCCGTTCCCTGTGGCTGCAGCCAGCCAGGGGGCTCCAGGGTCGGGCGCGCCCGCGGGCCTGGGGGGCTTCTTGCCTGTGTGCAGGGCTTCTACGCACAAGGTGGCACCACATCCCGGCCCAAGGGTGGTGGCAGGAACTCAGGAGGCACTCAGGGACTCAGCAGGGCCCGCCCCTGGGGCAAGGGGTCTGGCAGGCTCCGGGGCAAATGGACTACGGAAGTCGAGAGGGGCCCGTCCGCGCCAAAACCCAAAACGCGCTGCGGCCTCCAGGGACACAGGGGACACAAGTGGCTGTGTGGCTTGCAGTGCCCGACCAGAGGGAGGGAGGTTGTCTGGCTGCTGAGGCGCAGCCGGTGTCAGCCCTTCGGGGAACTGCCCGTGGATGCTTCGGGAATGGGGGGCTGCCAACTCAGAACCCCCGTTCCCTGTGGCTGCAGCCAGCCGGGGGGCTCCAGGGTCGGGCGCGCCCGCGGGCCTGGGGGGCTTCTTGCCTGTGTGCAGGGCTTCTACGCACAAGGTGGCACCACATCCCGGCCCAAGGGTGGTGGCAGGAACTCAGGAGGCACTCGGGGACTCAGCAGGGCCCGCCCCTGGGGCAAGGGGTCTGGCAGGCTCCGGGGCAAATGGACTACGGAAGCCGAGAGGGGCCCGTCCGCGCCAAAACCCAAAACGCGCTGCGGCCTCCAGGGACACAGGGGACACAAGTGGCTGTGTGGCTTGCAGTGCCCGACCAGAGGGAGGGAGGTTGTCTGGCTGCTGAGGCGCAGCCGGTGTCAGCCCTTCGGGGAACTGCCCGTGGATGCTTCGGGATTGGGGGCTGCCAACTCAGAACCCCCGTTCCCTGTGGCTGCAGCCAGCCAGGGGGCTCCAGGGTCGGGCGCGCCCGCGGGCCTGGGGGGCTTCTTGCCTGTGTGCAGGGCTTCTACGCACAAGGTGGCACCACATCCCGGCCCAAGGGTGGTGGCAGGAACTCAGGAGGCACTCAGGGACTCAGCAGGGCCCGCCCCTGGGGCAAGGGGTCTGGCAGGCTCCGGGGCAAATGGACTACGGAAGCCGAGAGGGGCCCGTCCACGCCAAAACCCAAAACGCGCTGCGGCCTCCAGGGACACAGGGGACACAAGTGGCTGTGTGGCTTGCAGTGCCCGACCAGAGGGAGGGAGTTTGTCTGGCTGCTGAGGCGCAGCCGGTGTCAGCCCTTCGGGGAACTGCCCGTGGATGCTTCGGGAATGGGGGCTGCCAACTCAGAACCCCCGTTCCCTGTGGCTGCAGCCAGCCAGGGGGCTCCAGGGTCGGGCGCGCCCGCGGGCCTGGGGGGCTTCTTGCCTGTGTGCAGGGCTTCTACGCACAAGGTGGCACCTCATCCCGGCCCAAGGGTGGTGGCAGGAACTCAGGAGGCGCTCGGGGACTCAGCAGGGCCCGCCTCTGGGGCCAGGGGTCTGGCAGGCTCCAGGGCAAATGGACTACGGAAGCCGAGAGGGGCCCGTCCGCCCCAAAACCCAAACCGCGCTGCGGCCTCCAGGGACAAAGGGGACACAAGTGGCTGTGTGGCTTGCAGTGCCCGACCAGAGGGAGGGAGGTTGTCTGGCTGCTGAGGCGCAGCCGGTGTCAGCCCTTCGGGGAACTGCCCGTGGATGCTTCGGGAATGGGGGCTGCCAACTCAGAACCCCCGTTCCCTGTGGCTGCAGCCAGCCAGGGGGCTCCAGGGTCGGGCGCGCCCGCGGGCCTGGGGGGCTTCTTGCCTGTGTGCAGGGCTTCTACGCACAAGGTGGCACCACATCCCGGCCCAAGGGTGGTGGCAGGAACTCAGGAGGCGCTCGGGGACTCAGCAGGGCACGCCTCTGGGGCCAGGGGTCTGGCAGGCTCCGGGGCAAATGGACTACGGAAGCCGAGAGGGGCCCGTCCGCGCCAAAACCCAAAACGCGCTGCGGCCTCCAGGGACAAAGGGGACACAAGTGGCTGTGTGGCTTGCAGTGCCCGACCAGAGGGAGGGAGGTTGTCTGGCTGCTGAGGCGCAGCCGGTGTCAGCCCTTCGGGGAACTGCCCATGGATGCTTCGGGAATGGGGGCTGCCAACTCAGAACCCCCATTCCCTGTGGCTGCAGCCAGCCAGGGGGCTCCAGGGTCGGGCGCGCCCGCGGGCCTGGGGGTCTTCTTGCCTGTGTGTAGGGCTTCTACGCACAAGGTGGCACCTCATCCCGGCCCAAGGGTGGTGGCAGGAACCCAGGAGGCGCTCGGGGACTCAGCAGGGCCCGCCCCTGGGGCCAGGGGTCTGGCAGGCTCCGGGGCAAATGGACTACGGAAGCCGAGAGGGGCCCGTCCGCGCCAAAACCCAAAACGCGCTGCGGCCTCCAGGGACACAGGGGACACAAGTGGCTGTGTGGCTTGCAGTGCCCGACCAGAGGGAGGGAGGTTGTCTGGCTGCTGAGGCGCAGCCGGTGTCAGCCCTTCGGGGAACTGCCCGTGGATGCTTCGGGAATGGGGGCTGCCAAGTAAGAACCCCTGTTCCCTGTGGCTGCAGCCAGCCAGGGGGCTCCAGGGTCGGGCGCGCCCGCGGGCCTAGGGGCTTCTTGCCTGTGTGCAGGGCTTCTACGCACAAGGTGGCACCTCATCCCGGCCCAAGGGTGGTGGCAGGAACCCAGGAGGTGCTCGGGGACTCGGAAGGCCCGCCCCTGGGGCCAGGGGTCTGGTAGGCTCTGGGGGCAAATGGACTACGGAAGCCGAGAGGGGCCCGTCCGCGCCAAAACCCAAAACGCGCTGCGGCCTCCAGGGACACAGGGGACACAAGTGGCTGTGTGGCTTGCAGTGCCCGAGCAGAGGGAGGGAGGTTGTCTGGCTGCTGAGGCGCAGCCGGTGTCAGCCCTTCGGGGAACTGCCAGTGGATGCTTCGGGAATGGGGGCTGCCAACTCAGAACCCCCATTCCCTGTGGCTGCAGCCAGCCAGGGGGCTCCAGGGTTGGGCGAGCCCGAGGGCCTGGGGGTCTTCTTGCCTGTGTGCAGGGCTTCTACGCACAAGGTGGCACCTCATCCCGGCCCAAGGGTGGTGGCAGGAACCCAGGAGGCGCTCGGGGACTCAGCAGGGCCCGCCCCTGGGGCCAGGGGTCTAGCAAGCTCCGGGGGCAAATGGACTATGGAAGCCGAGAGGGGCCCGTCCGCGCCAAAACCCAAAATGCGCTGCGGCCTCCAGGGACACAGGGGACACAAGTGGCTGTGTGGCTTGCAGTGCCCGACCAGAGGGAGGGAGGTTGTCTGGCTGCTGAGGCGCAGCCGGTGTCAGCCCTTCAGGGAACTGCCCGTGGATGCTTCGGGAATGGGGGCTGCCAACTCAGAACCCCCATTCCCTGTGGCTGCAGCCAGCCAGGGGGCTCCAGGGTCGGGCGCGCCCGCGGGCCTAGGGGCTTCTTGCCTGTGTGCAGGGCTTCTACGCACAAGGTGGCACCACATCCCGGCCCAAGGGTGGTGGCAGGAACTCAGGAGGCACTCGGGAACTCAGCAGGGCCCGCCCCTGGGGCAAGGGGTCTGGCAGGCTCCGGGGCAAATGGACTACGGAAGCCGAGAGGGGCCCGTCCGCGCCAAAACCCAAAACGCGCTGCGGCCTCCAGGGACACAGGGGACACAAGTGGCTGTGTGGCTTGCAGTGCCCGACCAGAGGGAGGGAGGTTGTCTGGCTGCTGAGGCGCAGCCGGTGTCAGCCCTTCGGGGAACTGCCCGTGCATGCTTCGGGAATGGGGGCTGCCAACTCAGAACCCCCGTTCCCTGTGGCTGCAGCCAGCCAGGGGGCTCCAGGGTCGGGCGCGCCCGCGGGCCTGGGGGGCTTCTTGCCTGTGTGCAGGGCTTCTACGCACAAGGTGGCACCACATCCCGGCCCAAGGGTGGTGGCAGGAACTCAGGAGGCACCAGGGAGTCAGCAGGGCCCGCCCCTGGTGCAAGGGGTCTGGCAGGCTCCGGGGCAAATGGACTACGGAAGCCGAGAGGGGCCCGTCCGCGCCAAAACCCAAAACGCGCTGCGGCCTCCAGGGACAAAGGGGACACAAGTGGCTGTGTGGCTTGCAGTGCCCGACCAGAGGGAGGGAGGTTGTCTGGCTGCTGAGGCGCAGCCGGTGTCAGCCCTTCGGGGAACTGCCCATGGATGCTTCGGGAATGGGGGCTGCCAACTCAGAACCCCCATTCCCTGTGGCTGCAGCCAGCCAGGGGGCTCCAGGGTCGGGCGCGCCCGCGGGCCTGGGGGTCTTCTTGCCTGTGTGCAGGGCTTCTACGCACAAGGTGGCACCTCATCCCGGCCCAAGGGTGGTGGCAGGAACCCAGGAGGCGCTCGGGGACTCAGCAGGGCCCGCCCCTGGGGCCAGGGGTCTGGCAGGCTCCGGGGCAAATGGACTACGGAAGCCGAGAGGGGCCCGTCCGCGCCAAAACCCAAAACGCGCTGCGGCCTCCAGGGACACAGGGGACACAAGTGGCTGTGTGGCTTGCAGTGCCCGACCAGAGGGAGGGAGGTTGTCTGGCTGCTGAGGCGCAGCCGGTGTCAGCCCTTCGGGGAACTGCCCGTGGATGCTTCGGGAATGGGGGCTGCCAACTCAGAACACCCGTTCCCTGTGGCTGCAGCCAGCCAGGGGGCTCCAGGGTCGGGCGCGCCCGCGGGCCTAGGGGCTTCTTGCCTGTGTGCAGGGCTTCTACGCACAAGGTGGCACCTCATCCCGGCCCAAGGGTGGTGGCAGGAACCCAGGAGGTGCTCGGGGACTCAGCAGGGCCCGCCCCTGGGGCCAGGGGTCTGGTAGGCTCTGGGGGCAAATGGACTACGGAAGCCGAGAGGGGCCCGTCCGCGCCAAAACCCAAAACGCGCTGCGGCCTCCAGGGACACAGGGGACACAAGTGGCTGTGTGGCTTGCAGTGCCCGAGCAGAGGGAGGGAGGTTGTCTGGCTGCTGAGGCGCAGCCGGTGTCAGCCCTTCGGGGAACTGCCCGTGGATGCTTCGGGAATGGGGGCTGCCAACTCAGAACCCCCATTCCCTGTGGCTGCAGCCAGCCAGGGGGCTCCAGGGTTGGGCGAGCCCGAGGGCCTGGGGGTCTTCTTGCCTGTGTGCAGGGCTTCTACGCACAAGGTGGCACCTCATCCCGGCCCAAGGGTGGTGGCAGGAACCCAGGAGGCGCTCGGGGACTCAGCAGGGCCCGCCCCTGGGGCCAGGGGTCTAGCAAGCTCCGGGGGCAAATGGACTATGGAAGCCGAGAGGGGCCCGTCCGCGCCAAAACCCAAAATGCGCTGCGGCCTCCAGGGACACAGGGGACACAAGTGGCTGTGTGGCTTGCAGTGCCCGACCAGAGGGAGGGAGGTTGTCTCGCTGCTGAGGCGCAGCCGGTGTCAGCCCTTCAGGGAACTGCCCGTGGATGCTTCGGGAATGGGGGCTGCCAACTCAGAACCCCCATTCCCTGTGGCTGCAGCCAGCCAGGGGGCTCCAGGGTCGGGCGCACCCGCGGGCCTAGGGGCTTCTTGCCTGTGTGCAGGGCTTCTACGCACAAGGTGGCACCACATCCCGGCCCAAGGGTGGTGGCAGGAACTCAGGAGGCACTCGGGAACTCAGCAGGGCCCGCCCCTGGGGCAAGGGGTCTGGCAGGCTCCGGGGCAAATGGACTACGGAAGCCGAGAGGGGCCCGTCCGCGCCAAAACCCAAAACGCGCTGCGGCCTCCAGGGACACAGGGGACACAAGTGGCTGTGTGGCTTGCAGTGCCCGACCAGAGGGAGGGAGGTTGTCTGGCTGCTGAGGCGCAGCCGGTGTCAGCCCTTCGGGGAACTGCCCATGGATGCTTCGGGAATGGGGGCTGCCAACTCAGAACCCCCGTTCCCTGTGGCTGCAGCCAGCCAGGGGGCTCCAGGGTCGGGCGCGCCCGCGGGCCTGGGGGGCTTCTTGCCTGTGTGCAGGGCTTCTACGCACAAGGTGGCACCACATCCCGGCCCAAGGGTGGTGGCAGGAACTCAGGAGGCACCAGGGACTCAGCAGGGCCCGCCCCTGGTGCAAGGGGTCTGGCAGGCTCCGGGGCAAATGGACTACGGAAGCCGAGAGGGGCCCGTCCGCGCCAAAACCCAAAACGCGCTGCGGCCTCCAGGGACAAAGGGGACACAAGTGGCTGTGTGGCTTGCAGTGCCCGACCAGAGGGAGGGAGGTTGTCTGGCTGCTGAGGCGCAGCCGGTGTCAGCCCTTCGGGGAACTGCCCATGGATGCTTCGGGAATGGGGGCTGCCAACTCAGAACCCCCATTCCCTGTGGCTGCAGCCAGCCAGGGGGCTCCAGGGTCGGGCGCGCCCGCGGGCCTGGGGGTCTTCTTGCCTGTGTGCAGGGCTTCTACGCACAAGGTGGCACCTCATCCCGGCCCAAGGGTGGTGGCAGGAACCCAGGAGGCGCTCGGGGACTCAGCAGGGCCCGCCCCTGGGGCCAGGGGTCTGGCAGGCTCCGGGGCAAATGGACTACGGAAGCCGAGAGGGGCCCGTCCGCGCCAAAACCCAAAACGCGCTGCGGCCTCCAGGGACACAGGGGACACAAGTGGCTGTGTGGCTTGCAGTGCCCGACCAGAGGGAGGGAGGTTGTCTGGCTGCTGAGGCGCAGCCGGTGTCAGCCCTTCGGGGAACTGCCCGTGGATGCTTCGGGAATGGGGGCTGCCAACTCAGAACCCCCATTCCCTGTGGCTGCAGCCAGCCAGGGGGCTCCAGGGTTGGGCGAGCCCGAGGGCCTGGGGGTCTTCTTGCCTGTGTGCAGGGCTTCTACGCACAAGGTGGCACCTCATCCCGGCCCAAGGGTGGTGGCAGGAACCCAGGAGGCGCTCGGGGACTCAGCAGGGCCCGCCCCTGGGGCCAGGGGTCTAGCAAGCTCCGGGGGCAAATGGACTATGGAAGCCGAGAGGGGCCCGTCCGCGCCAAAACCCAAAATGCGCTGCGGCCTCCAGGGACACAGGGGACACAAGTGGCTGTGTGGCTTGCAGTGCCCGACCAGAGGGAGGGAGGTTGTCTCGCTGCTGAGGCGCAGCCGGTGTCAGCCCTTCAGGGAACTGCCCGTGGATGCTTCGGGAATGGGGGCTGCCAACTCAGAACCCCCATTCCCTGTGGCTGCAGCCAGCCAGGGGGCTCCAGGGTCGGGCGCACCCGCGGGCCTAGGGGCTTCTTGCCTGTGTGCAGGGCTTCTACGCACAAGGTGGCACCACATCCCGGCCCAAGGGTGGTGGCAGGAACTCAGGAGGCACTCGGGAACTCAGCAGGGCCCGCCCCTGGGGCAAGGGGTCTGGCAGGCTCCGGGGCAAATGGACTACGGAAGCCGAGAGGGGCCCGTCCGCGCCAAAACCCAAAACGCGCTGCGGCCTCCAGGGACACAGGGGACACAAGTGGCTGTGTGGCTTGCAGTGCCCGACCAGAGGGAGGGAGGTTGTCTGGCTGCTGAGGCGCAGCCGGTGTCAGCCCTTCGGGGAACTGCCCATGGATGCTTCGGGAATGGGGGCTGCCAACTCAGAACCCCCGTTCCCTGTGGCTGCAGCCAGCCAGGGGGCTCCAGGGTCGGGCGCGCCCGCGGGCCTGGGGGGCTTCTTGCCTGTGTGCAGGGCTTCTACGCACAAGGTGGCACCACATCCCGGCCCAAGGGTGGTGGCAGGAACTCAGGAGGCACCAGGGACTCAGCAGGGCCCGCCCCTGGTGCAAGGGGTCTGGCAGGCTCCGGGGCAAATGGACTACGGAAGCCGAGAGGGGCCCGTCCGCGCCAAAACCCAAAACGCGCTGCGGCCTCCAGGGACAAAGGGGACACAAGTGGCTGTGTGGCTTGCAGTGCCCGACCAGAGGGAGGGAGGTTGTCTGGCTGCTGAGGCGCAGCCGGTGTCAGCCCTTCGGGGAACTGCCCATGGATGCTTCGGGAATGGGGGCTGCCAACTCAGAACCCCCATTCCCTGTGGCTGCAGCCAGCCAGGGGGCTCCAGGGTCGGGCGCGCCCGCGGGCCTGGGGGTCTTCTTGCCTGTGTGCAGGGCTTCTACGCACAAGGTGGCACCTCATCCCGGCCCAAGGGTGGTGGCAGGAACCCAGGAGGCGCTCGGGGACTCAGCAGGGCCCGCCCTGGGGCCAGGGGTCTGGCAGGCTCCGGGGCAAATGGACTACGGAAATCGAGAGGGGCCCGTCCGCGCCAAAACCCAAAACGCGCTGCGGCCTCCAGGGACACAGGGGACACAAGTGGCTGTGTGGCTTGCAGTGCCCGACCAGAGGGAGGGAGGTTGTCTGGCTGCTGAGGCGCAGCCGGTGTCAGCCCTTCGGGGAACTGCCCGTGGATGCTTCGGGAATGGGGGCTGCCAACTCAGAACCCCCGTTCCCTGTGGCTGCAGCCAGCCAGGGGGCTCAAGGGTCGGGCGCGCCCGCGGGCCTAGGGGCTTCTTGCCTGTGTGCAGGGCTTCTACGCACAAGGTGGCACCTCATCCCGGCCCAAGGGTGGTGGCAGGAACCCAGGAGGTGCTCGGGGACTCAGCAGGGCCCGCCCCTGGGGCCAGGGGTCTGGTAGGCTCTGGGGGCAAATGGACTACGGAAGCCGAGAGGGGCCCGTCCGCGCCAAAACCCAAAACGCGCTGCGGCCTCCAGGGACACAGGGGACACAAGTGGCTGTGTGGCTTGCAGTGCCCGAGCAGAGGGAGGGAGGTTGTCTGGCTGCTGAGGCGCAGCCGGTGTCAGCCCTTCGGGGAACTGCCCGTGGATGCTTCGGGAATGGGGGCTGCCAACTCAGAACCCCCATTCCCTGTGGCTGCAGCCAGCCAGGGGGCTCCAGGGTTGGGCGAGCCCGAGGGCCTGGGGGTCTTCTTGCCTGTGTGCAGGGCTTCTACGCACAAGGTGGCACCTCATCCCGGCCCAAGGGTGGTGGCAGGAACCCAGGAGGCGCTCGGGGACTCAGCAGGGCCCGCCCCTGGGGCCAGGGGTCTAGCAAGCTCCGGGGGCAAATGGACTATGGAAGCCGAGAGGGGCCCGTCCGCGCCAAAACCCAAAATGCGCTGCGGCCTCCAGGGACACAGGGGACACAAGTGGCTGTGTGGCTTGCAGTGCCCGACCAGAGGGAGGGAGGTTGTCTCGCTGCTGAGGCGCAGCCGGTGTCAGCCCTTCAGGGAACTGCCCGTGGATGCTTCGGGAATGGGGGCTGCCAACTCAGAACCCCCATTCCCTGTGGCTGCAGCCAGCCAGGGGGCTCCAGGGTCGGGCGCGCCCGCGGGCCTAGGGGCTTCTTGCCTGTGTGCAGGGCTTCTACGCACAAGGTGGCACCACATCCCGGCCCAAGGGTGGTGGCAGGAACTCAGGAGGCACTCGGGAACTCAGCAGGGCCCGCCCCTGGGGCAAGGGGTCTGGCAGGCTCCGGGGCAAATGGACTACGGAAGCCGAGAGGGGCCCGTCCGCGCCAAAACCCAAAACGCGCTGCGGCCTCCAGGGACACAGGGGACACAAGTGGCTGTGTGGCTTGCAGTGCCCGACCAGAGGGAGGGAGGTTGTCTGGCTGCTGAGGCGCAGCCGGTGTCAGCCCTTCGGGGAACTGCCCATGGATGCTTCGGGAATGGGGGCTGCCAACTCAGAACCCCCGTTCCCTGTGGCTGCAGCCAGCCAGGGGGCTCCAGGGTCGGGCGCGCCCGCGGGCCTGGGGGGCTTCTTGCCTGTGTGCAGGGCTTCTACGCACAAGGTGGCACCACATCCCGGCCCAAGGGTGGTGGCAGGAACTCAGGAGGCGCTCGGGGACTCAGCAGGGCCCGCCCCTGGGGCCAGGGGTCTGGCAGGCTCCGGGGCAAATGGACTACGGAAGCCGAGAGGGGCCCGTCCGCGCCAAAACCCAAAACGCGCTGCGGCCTCCAGGGACACAGGGGACACAAGTGGCTGTGTGGCTTGCAGTGCCCGACCAGAGGGAGGGAGGTTGTCTGGCTGCAGAGGCACAGCCGGTGTCAGCCCTTCGGGGAACTGCCCGTGGATGCTTCGGGAATGGGGGCTGCCAACTAAGAACCCCCGTTCCCTGTGGCTGCAGCCAGCCAGGGGGCTCCAGGGTCGGGCGCGCCCGCGGGCCTAGGGGCTTCTTGCCTGTGTGCAGGGCTTCTACGCACAAGGTGGCACCTCATCCCGGCCCAAGGGTGGTGGCAGGAACTCAGGAGGCACCAGGGACTCAGCAGGGCCCGCCCCTGGGGCCAAGGGTCTAGCAAGCTCCGGGGGCAAATGGACTACGGAAGCCGAGAGGGGCCCGTCCGCGCCAAAACCCAAAATGCGCTGCGGCCTCCAGGGACACAGGGGACACTAGTGGCTGTGTGGCTTGCAGTGCCCGACCAGAGGGAGGGAGGTTGTCTGGCTGCTGAGGCGCAGCCGGTGTCAGCCCTTCAGGGAACTGCCCGTGGATGCTTCGGGAATGGGGGCTGCCAACTCAGAACCCCCGTTCCCTGTGGCTGCAGCCAGCCAGGGGGCTCCAGGGTCGGGCGCGCCCGCGGGCCTAGGGGCTTCTTGCCTGTGTGCAGGGCTTCTACGCACAAGGTGGCACCACATCCCGGCCCAAGGGTGGTGGCAGGAACTCAGGAGGCACTCGGGGACTCAGCAGGGCCAGCCCCTGGGGCAAGGGGTCTGGCAGGCTCCGGGGCAAATGGACTACGGAAGCCGAGAGGGGCCCGTCCGCGCCAAAACCCAAAACGCGCTGCGGCCTCCAGGGACACAGGGGACACAAGTGGCTGTGTGGCTTGCAGTGCCCGACCAGAGGGAGGGAGGTTGTCTGGCTGCTGAGGCGCAGCCGGTGTCAGCCCTTCGGGGAACTGCCCGTGCATGCTTCGGGAATGGGGGCTGCCAACTCAGAACCCCCGTTCCCTGTGGCTGCAGCCAGCCAGGGGGCTCCAGGGTCGGGCGCGCCCGCGGGCCTGGGGGGCTTCTTGCCTGTGTGCAGGGCTTCTACGCACAAGGTGGCACCACATCCCGGCCCAAGGGTGGTGGCAGGAACTCAGGAGGCACCAGGGACTCAGCAGGGCCCGCCCCTGGGGCAAGGGGTCTGGCAGGCTCCGGGGCAAATGGACTACGGAAGCCGAGAGGGGCCCGTCCACGCCAAAACCCAAAACGCGCTGCGGCCTCCAGGGACACAGGGGACACAAGTGGCTGTGTGGCTTGCAGTGCCCGACCAGAGGGAGGGAGGTTGTCTGGCTGCTGAGGCGCAGCCGGTGTCAGCCCTTCGGGGAACTGCCCGTGGATGCTTCGGGAATGGGGGCTGCCAACTCAGAACCCCCATTCCCTGTGGCTGCAGCCAGCCAGGGGGCTCCAGGGTCGGGCGAGCCCGAGGGCCTGGGGGTCTTCTTGCCTGTGTGCAGGGCTTCTACGCACAAGGTGGCACCTCATCCCGGCCCAAGGGTGGTGGCAGGAACCCAGGAGGCGCTCGGGGACTCAGCAGGGCCCGCCCCTGGGCCAGGGGTCTAGCAAGCTCCGGGGGCAAATGGACTACGGAAGCCGAGAGGGGCCGGTCCGCGCCAAAACCCAAAATGCGCTGCGGCCTCCAGGGACACAGGGGACACAAGTGGCTGTGTGGCTTGCAGTGCCCGACCAGAGGGAGGGAGGTTGTCTGGCTGCTGAGGTGCAGCCGGTGTCAGCCCTTCAGGGAACTGCCCGTGGATGCTTCGGGAATGGGGGCTGCCAACTCAGAACCCCCGTTCCCTGTGGCTGCAGCCAGACAGGGGGCTCCAGGGTCGGGCGCGCCCGCGGGCCTAGGGGCTTCTTGCCTGTGTGCAGGGCTTCTACGCACAAGGTGGCACCACATCCCGGCCCAAGGGTGGTGGCAGGAACTCAGGAGGCACTCGGGACTCAGCAGGGCCCGCCCCTGGGGCAAGGGGTCTGGCAGGCTCCGGGGCAAATGGACTACGGAAGCCGAGAGGGGCCCGTCCGCGCCAAAACCCAAAACGCGCTGTGGCCTCCAGGGACACAGGGGACACAAGTGGCTGTGTGGCTTGCAGTGCCCGACCAGAGGGAGGGAGGTTGTCTGGCTGCTGAGGCGCAGCCGGTGTCAGCCCTTCGGGGAACTGCCCGTGGATGCTTCGGGAATGGGGGCTGCCAACTCAGAACCCCCGTTCCCTGTGGCTGCAGCCAGCCGGGGGGCTCCAGGGTCGGGCGCGCCCGCGGGCCTGGGGGGCTTCTTGCCTGTGTGCAGGGCTTCTACGCACAAGGTGGCACCACATCCCGGCCCAAGGGTGGTGGCAGGAACTCAGGAGGCACTCGGGGACTCAGCAGGGCCCGCCCCTGGGGCAAGGGGTCTGCAGGCTCCGGGGCAAATGGACTACGGAAGCTGAGAGGGGCCCGTCCGCGCCAAAACCCAAAACGCGCTGCGGCCTCCAGGGACACAGGGGACACAAGTGGCTGTGTGGCTTGCAGTGCCCGACCAGAGGGAGGGAGGTTGTCTGGCTGCTGAGGCGCAGCCGGTGTCAGCCCTTCGGGGAACTGCCCGTGGATGCTTCGGGAATGGGGGCTGCCAACTCAGAACCCCCGTTCCCTGTGGCTGCAGCCAGCCAGGGGGCTCCAGGGTCGGGCGCGCCCGCGGGCCTAGGGGCTTCTTGCCTGTGTGCAGGGCTTCTACGCACAAGGTAGCACCTCATCCCGGCCCAAGGGTGGTGGCAGGAACTCAGGAGGCGCTCGGGGACTCAGCAGGGCCCGCCTCTGGGGCCAGGGGTCTGGCAGGCTCCAGGGCAAATGGACTACGGAAGCCGAGAGGGGCCCGTCCGCCCCAAAACCCAAACCGCGCTGCGGCCTCCAGGGACAAAGGGGACACAAGTGGCTGTGTGGCTTGCAGTGCCCGACCAGAGGGAGGGAGGTTGTCTGGCTGCTGAGGCGCAGCCGGTGTCAGCCCTTCGGGGAACTGCCCGTGCATGCTTCGGGAATGGGGGCTGCCAACTCAGAACCCCCGTTCCCTGTGGCTGCAGCCAGCCAGGGGGCTCCAGGTTCGGGCGCGCCCGCGGGCCTGGGGGGCTTCTTGCCTGTGTGCAGGGCTTCTACGCACAAGGTGGCACCACATCCCGGCCCAAGGGTGGTGGCAGGAACTCAGGAGGCGCTCGGGGACTCAGCAGGGCACGCCTCTGGGGCCAGGGGTCTGGCAGGCTCCGGGGCAAATGGACTACGGAAGCCGAGAGGGGCCCGTCCGCGCCAAAACCCAAAACGCGCTGCGGCCTCCAGGGACAAAGGGGACACAAGTGGCTGTGTGGCTTGCAGTGCCCGACCAGAGGGAGGGAGGTTGTCTGGCTGCTGAGGCGCAGCCGGTGTCAGCCCTTCGGGGAACTGCCCATGGATGCTTCGGGAATGGGGGCTGCCAACTCAGAACCCCCATTCCCTGTGGCTGCAGCCAGCCAGGGGGCTCCAGGGTCGGGCGCGCCCGCGGGCCTGGGGGTCTTCTTGCCTGTGTGCAGGGCTTCTACGCACAAGGTGGCACCTCATCCCGGCCCAAGGGTGGTGGCAGGAACCCAGGAGGCGCTCGGGGACTCAGCAGGGCCCGCCCCTGGGGCCAGGGGTCTGGCAGGCTCCGGGGCAAATATACTACGGAAGCCGAGAGGGGCCCGTCCGCGCCAAAACCCAAAACGCGCTGCGGCCTCCAGGGACACAGGGGACACAAGTGGCTGTGTGGCTTGCAGTGCCCGACCAGAGGGAGGGAGGTTGTCTGGCTGCTGAGGCGCAGCCGGTGTCAGCCCTTCGGGGAACTGCCCGTGGATGCTTCGGGAATGGGGGCTGCCAAGTAAGAACCCCTGTTCCCTGTGGCTGCAGCCAGCCAGGGGGCTCAGGGTCGGGCGCGCCCGCGGGCCTGGGGGGCTTCTTGCCTGTGTGCAGGGCTTCTACGCACAAGGTGGCACCACATCCCGGCCCAAGGGTGGTGGCAGGAACTCAGGAGGCACTCGGGAACTCAGCAGGCCCGCCCCTGGGGC
>NW_026909340.1:0-71150 GCF_033115175.1 Lepus europaeus | reverse complement strand
CCCACTGGGAGTTTAAAGGCTTGGTCTTGCAATCTTTTGCCCAATGAAAGCCTTTTTTACATCTGGGACACAGTGTTTTGGGCTTGCCCCATTTTGCAGCGTTTGGGCAGTTTCGCCGTAGGTGTCCTATTTCCTGGCATCCCCAACAAACTGGAGGGTTATTAGACTTCTTTGTGCTCAATTTGTTAATGGCCGCAGTCAGGGCTTGTATGGGAGTATCAGCAGGGTTTACCTCTTTTGTGGCTATTATCCATTTAGAAATGTCTTCATTACGGACTGGGGCAATTGCTGCTTTTGCCTCTTTGGTAGCACCTTCCCAAGCTAATTGTTTGACCAAATTGTCTTGATCAGGGCCAGGCAGTAATCTTTTCTCTACTGCCTCCAAGACTCTGGCAAGGAAATCGGGGAACCATTCGCTTGGGCCTTGAACTAGGTTTCTAAAGAGCTGACTATAATCAGGAGGATTTATATTTTTTAAGGCTTTAAGTGCCAAATCTCTGACCTGATCAAAATAGGCAACTACTCCAATGCGGGCCTGTTCTTGAGGATATATGTAGGTGCCACGGCTTGTAAGCATATCAAAGGTTACTGCTATTCCATAGGCAGCATTATTCCTCGCCACAGTTTCAGCCTCTTCCTCATAGGAGGCTTTCCACTGTAAAAACTGTGGTCTTGACAAACATGCCTTGAGCAGTGCAACCCAGTCAAAATGAGTTTGGAGGTTTGCTGCCCATTGTTTGAGCACTTGTTCAAAGTAGGGAGAGTCAGGACCTGACTCTTGAGAAGCCTTTTTTAGCATAGTAAGGTCATTTATGGGCGTTGGAATCCAGGGCCTGAATTCTGCATCTGCTCCTGTATTAACAGCAAATGTGCAGGTGGGACGGGGTCCAGCTGCTGCCCTAAGAGCTTGGGGTGCCTGAGGACTGCCACAAATGTGGGGATCCTCACTGGGTGCGGATGGGATGACCTCGCATGAGTTATTGTGTAAAGGTCCTCTTAGTTCATCCCACGGGTATGTGGGGGGTAGCTGACTAGGCATTGCTACCCTGTTTGCTACGTTGTTTTTTTCACTGTAGGAGTTCTCTCTCCCTAAGTCAGCAACCGTTGTCTGTGAGACAGGGACCTGGAGTGTCAGGCTCCTATCACTCACAGATTCACTATCTTTGATAATCTGCACAGGATTCTGAGAGGGGGGTATCTTTCCCATGTCTGAGCGCTTAAGAGCGGCACGGTACGCCAACTCTAGCCAGAGGAAAGACACGTACAGCACTGCTACCGTAACAAAGCAAATTCCTAGCACCTCAGCTGTGGATGGCATTTTGCAGGAGGTTTCCCTATGCTAGACAAACAGACAGTGGTGTATCAGATCGTACGTATGTCCTGTGCTTAGTGGGGGACTTCCTTGATTCGTTAGGTCAAGGCCGTATGCCCACACGGTGTCTCCGGAGCGTCACCTCTCTCGAGTGAGGGAAGATGACTTGGTTCCGAATTCTGGGATGATCAGTCCCTTATGTGAATCCGCCGGGTGAACCGAAAGTAAAAGGAGGAGCCGAGAAGCGACGTACGCTTCAGGGCGGTGTGTGCTAACCTGGGGTCACTTAGACCGAGGACAAGGACAAGGAAAGGGGCGTAGGAGGGGGTTCTGTGCTCACCCTCACAGAACCGAACAGCACACCAAACACCGAGGGGCCTACTTGCCGAAATCCAGGGGGGACCTCGCCGAGTCCGACACGCTGTCTCTTTCTCAGTCACGTTGGCGCGCCAGATGTTGCCGTTGATTTCTCCACAATGTTGCAGTGGGTTCGTTTCTGAGAAGAGCAGCGTGGTGGGGGCAAGAGGCGCGGAGTCAACACACAGACCCCGGGAGTCCGGTGAGAGCAGGCTTGAGGCGAGCAGCCTGCAGACTCGTTTATTACAGTTGATACAACACTTATATAGCCAAGACCAGCCAATCTGGTCAAGGGGCGGTCTATACCCCAACCAATCACAGCCTGTTGCCAGGCAGTTTCCACAGCCATCCAATCACAGCCTGTCGCCAGGCAGTTTCAAAGCCATTCCTGACTAACTGACGCTCGCTTGCCAGTGGCCACCTTGGCATGGCCTTCTCATTCCACTACACCCAATTACCAGCTACAGAATTCCAGGAAACAGCTCCTCCCTACACCAAGGATAGAGAACTCTTGGAAACCGCATTTCCCTACATCCAGGTATCAGAGCTCCCATAAGCTGTGTCTCCTACACTCAGGATCCAGAAATCCCATACACTGCGTATGCCTCTTGCCAGGCTACAGAACACTTGGGAAGAGCTTCTCCCTATACCCAGATACAGAACATAGGTAAACTGCCTCTCTCTACATCCAGGTAACAGAGCTCCAATCAGCTGCGTCTGCAGCACTCAGCATCCAGAAAACCCGCATATAGCGAATGCCTAATTACCAGCTACAGAATTCCAGGAAACAGCTCCTCTCTACACCAAGAATGGAGAATTCCTGGAAACTGTGTCTCTCTACATCCAGGGAACAGAGCTTCCATACGCTGCCTCTCCTACACTCACTATGCAGCAATCCCATACACTGCGTATGCACATTTCCAGGCTACAGAACGCTTGGAAACAGCTTCTCCCTACACCCAGATGCAGAACTCAGGTAAACTGCCTCTCTCTCCATCCAGGTTACAGAACTCCCAGAAGCTGCGTCTGCTACCCTCAGCCTACAGAAAACCCGCATATAGCGAAAGCCTACTCCCAGGCTACAGAACTCTTGGAAACAGCTTCTCTCTACATTCAACATACAGAACTCCTGGAAATTGCATCTCTCTACACTTAGGTTACAGAACTCCCGTAAGGTGCATCTCCTACATAAGGATACAGCAAACCCGATGTAAGGAATGACTACATCCAGGATACAGGTCTCCAGTAAACAGCTCCTCCCTACACCAAGGATAGAGAACTCTTGGAAACCACATTTCCCTACATCCAGGTACCAGAGCTCCCATAAGCTGTGTCTCCTACACTCAGGATCCAGAAATCCCATACACTGCGTATACCTCTTGCCAGGCTACAGAACACTTGGAAAGAGCTTCTCCCTATACCCAGATACAGAACATAGGTAAACTGCCTCTCTCTACATCCAGGTAACAGAGCTCCAATCAGCTGCATCTGCAGCACTCAGCATCCAGAAAACCCGCATATAGCGAATGCCTAATTACCAGCTACAGAATTCCAGGAAACAGCTCCTCTCTACACCAAGAATGGAGAATTCCTGGAAACTGTGTCTCTCTACATCCAGGGAACAGAGCTTCCATACGCTGCCTCTCCTACACTCACTATGCAGCAATCCCATACACTGCGTATGCACATTTCCAGGCTACAGAACGCTTGGAAACAGCTTCTCCCTACACCCAGATGCAGAACTCAGGTAAACTGCCTCTCTCTCCATCCAGGTTACAGAACTCCCAGAAGCTGCGTCTGCTACCCTCAGCCTACAGAAAACCCGCATATAGCGAAAGCCTACTCCCAGGCTACAGAACTCTTGGAAACAGCTTCTCTCTACATTCAACATACAGAACTCCTGGAAATTGCATCTCTCTACACTTAGGTTACAGAACTCCCGTAAGTTGCATCTCCTACATAAGGATACAGCAAACCCGATGTAAGGAATGACTACATCCAGGATACAGGTCTCCAGTAAACAGCTCCTCCCTACACCAAGGATAGAGAACTCTTGGAAACCACATTTCCCTACATCCAGGTACCAGAGCTCCCATAAGCTGTGTCTCCTACACTCAGGATCCAGAAATCCCATACACTGCGTATACCTCTTGCCAGGCTACAGAACACTTGGAAAGAGCTTCTCCCTATACCCAGATACAGAACATAGGAAAACTGCCTCTCTCTACATCCAGGTAACAGAGCTCCAATCAGCTGCGTCTGCAGCACTCAGCATCCAGAAAACCCGCATATAGCGAATGCCTAATTACCAGCTACAGAATTCCAGGAAACAGCTCCTCTCTACACCAAGAATGGAGAATTCCTGGAAACTGTGTCTCTCTACATCCAGGGAACAGAGCTTCCATACGCTGCCTCTCCTACACTCACTATGCAGCAATCCCATACACTGCGTATGCACATTTCCAGGCTACAGAACGCTTGGAAACAGCTTCTCCCTACACCCAGATGCAGAACTCAGGTAAACTGCCTCTCCCTCCATCCAGGTTACAGAACTCCCAGAAGCTGCGTCTGCTACCCTCAGCCTACAGAAAACCCGCATATAGCGAAAGCCTACTCCCAGGCTACAGAACTCTTGGAAACAGCTTCTCTCTACATTCAACATACAGAACTCCTGGAAATTGCATCTCTCTACACTTAGGTTACAGAACTCCCGTAAGTTGCATCTCCTACATAAGGATACAGCAAACCCGATGTAAGGAATGACTACATCCAGGATACAGGTCTCCACTAAACAGCTCCTCCCTACACCAAGGATAGAGAACTCTTGGAAACCGCATTTCCCTACATCCAGGTATCAGAGCTCCCATAAGCTGTGTCTCCTACACTCAGGATCCAGAAATCCCATACACTGCGTATGCCTCTTGCCAGGCTACAGAACACTTGGGAAGAGCTTCTCCCTATACCCAGATACAGAACATAGGTAAACTGCCTCTCTCTACATCCAGGTAACAGAGCTCCAATCAGCTGCGTCTGCAGCACTCAGCATCCAGAAAACCCGCATATAGCGAATGCCTAATTACCAGCTACAGAATTCCAGGAAACAGCTCCTCTCTACACCAAGAATGGAGAATTCCTGGAAACTGTGTCTCTCTACATCCAGGGAACAGAGCTTCCATACGCTGCCTCTCCTACACTCACTATGCAGCAATCCCATACACTGCGTATGCACATTTCCAGGCTACAGAACGCTTGGAAACAGCTTCTCCCTACACCCAGATGCAGAACTCAGGTAAACTGCCTCTCTCTCCATCCAGGTTACAGAACTCCCAGAAGCTGCGTCTGCTACCCTCAGCCTACAGAAAACCCGCATATAGCGAAAGCCTACTCCCAGGCTACAGAACTCTTGGAAACAGCTTCTCTCTACATTCAACATACAGAACTCCTGGAAATTGCATCTCTCTACACTTAGGTTACAGAACTCCCGTAAGTTGCATCTCCTACATAAGGATACAGCAAACCCGATGTAAGGAATGACTACATCCAGGATACAGGTCTCCACTAAACAGCTCCTCCCTACACCAAGGATAGAGAACTCTTGGAAACCGCATTTCCCTACATCCAGGTATCAGAGCTCCCATAAGCTGTGTCTCCTACACTCAGGATCCAGAAATCCCATACACTGCGTATGCCTCTTGCCAGGCTACAGAACACTTGGGAAGAGCTTCTCCCTATACCCAGATACAGAACATAGGTAAACTGCCTCTCTCTACATCCAGGTAACAGAGCTCCAATCAGCTGCGTCTGCAGCACTCAGCATCCAGAAAACCCGCATATAGCGAATGCCTAATTACCAGCTACAGAATTCCAGGAAACAGCTCCTCTCTACACCAAGAATGGAGAATTCCTGGAAACTGTGTCTCTCTACATCCAGGGAACAGAGCTTCCATACGCTGCCTCTCCTACACTCACTATGCAGCAATCCCATACACTGCGTATGCACATTTCCAGGCTACAGAACGCTTGGAAACAGCTTCTCCCTACACCCAGATGCAGAACTCAGGTAAACTGCCTCTCTCTCCATCCAGGTTACAGAACTCCCAGAAGCTGCGTCTGCTACCCTCAGCCTACAGAAAACCCGCATATAGCGAAAGCCTACTCCCAGGCTACAGAACTCTTGGAAACAGCTTCTCTCTACATTCAACATACAGAACTCCTGGAAATTGCATCTCTCTACACTTAGGTTACAGAACTCCCGTAAGGTGCATCTCCTACATAAGGATACAGCAAACCCGATGTAAGGAATGACTACATCCAGGATACAGGTCTCCAGTAAACAGCTCCTCCCTACACCAAGGATAGAGAACTCTTGGAAACCACATTTCCCTACATCCAGGTACCAGAGCTCCCATAAGCTGTGTCTCCTACACTCAGGATCCAGAAATCCCATACACTGCGTATACCTCTTGCCAGGCTACAGAACACTTGGAAAGAGCTTCTCCCTATACCCAGATACAGAACATAGGTAAACTGCCTCTCTCTACATCCAGGTAACAGAGCTCCAATCAGCTGCATCTGCAGCACTCAGCATCCAGAAAACCCGCATATAGCGAATGCCTAATTACCAGCTACAGAATTCCAGGAAACAGCTCCTCTCTACACCAAGAATGGAGAATTCCTGGAAACTGTGTCTCTCTACATCCAGGGAACAGAGCTTCCATACGCTGCCTCTCCTACACTCACTATGCAGCAATCCCATACACTGCGTATGCACATTTCCAGGCTACAGAACGCTTGGAAACAGCTTCTCCCTACACCCAGATGCAGAACTCAGGTAAACTGCCTCTCTCTCCATCCAGGTTACAGAACTCCCAGAAGCTGCGTCTGCTACCCTCAGCCTACAGAAAACCCGCATATAGCGAAAGCCTACTCCCAGGCTACAGAACTCTTGGAAACAGCTTCTCTCTACATTCAACATACAGAACTCCTGGAAATTGCATCTCTCTACACTTAGGTTACAGAACTCCCGTAAGTTGCATCTCCTACATAAGGATACAGCAAACCCGATGTAAGGAATGACTACATCCAGGATACAGGTCTCCAGTAAACAGCTCCTCCCTACACCAAGGATAGAGAACTCTTGGAAACCACATTTCCCTACATCCAGGTACCAGAGCTCCCATAAGCTGTGTCTCCTACACTCAGGATCCAGAAATCCCATACACTGCGTATACCTCTTGCCAGGCTACAGAACACTTGGAAAGAGCTTCTCCCTATACCCAGATACAGAACATAGGAAAACTGCCTCTCTCTACATCCAGGTAACAGAGCTCCAATCAGCTGCGTCTGCAGCACTCAGCATCCAGAAAACCCGCATATAGCGAATGCCTAATTACCAGCTACAGAATTCCAGGAAACAGCTCCTCTCTACACCAAGAATGGAGAATTCCTGGAAACTGTGTCTCTCTACATCCAGGGAACAGAGCTTCCATACGCTGCCTCTCCTACACTCACTATGCAGCAATCCCATACACTGCGTATGCACATTTCCAGGCTACAGAACGCTTGGAAACAGCTTCTCCCTACACCCAGATGCAGAACTCAGGTAAACTGCCTCTCCCTCCATCCAGGTTACAGAACTCCCAGAAGCTGCGTCTGCTACCCTCAGCCTACAGAAAACCCGCATATAGCGAAAGCCTACTCCCAGGCTACAGAACTCTTGGAAACAGCTTCTCTCTACATTCAACATACAGAACTCCTGGAAATTGCATCTCTCTACACTTAGGTTACAGAACTCCCGTAAGTTGCATCTCCTACATAAGGATACAGCAAACCCGATGTAAGGAATGACTACATCCAGGATACAGGTCTCCACTAAACAGCTCCTCCCTACACCAAGGATAGAGAACTCTTGGAAACCGCATTTCCCTACATCCAGGTATCAGAGCTCCCATAAGCTGTGTCTCCTACACTCAGGATCCAGAAATCCCATACACTGCGTATGCCTCTTGCCAGGCTACAGAACACTTGGGAAGAGCTTCTCCCTATACCCAGATACAGAACATAGGTAAACTGCCTCTCTCTACATCCAGGTAACAGAGCTCCAATCAGCTGCGTCTGCAGCACTCAGCATCCAGAAAACCCGCATATAGCGAATGCCTAATTACCAGCTACAGAATTCCAGGAAACAGCTCCTCTCTACACCAAGAATGGAGAATTCCTGGAAACTGTGTCTCTCTACATCCAGGGAACAGAGCTTCCATACGCTGCCTCTCCTACACTCACTATGCAGCAATCCCATACACTGCGTATGCACATTTCCAGGCTACAGAACGCTTGGAAACAGCTTCTCCCTACACCCAGATGCAGAACTCAGGTAAACTGCCTCTCTCTCCATCCAGGTTACAGAACTCCCAGAAGCTGCGTCTGCTACCCTCAGCCTACAGAAAACCCGCATATAGCGAAAGCCTACTCCCAGGCTACAGAACTCTTGGAAACAGCTTCTCTCTACATTCAACATACAGAACTCCTGGAAATTGCATCTCTCTACACTTAGGTTACAGAACTCCCGTAAGTTGCATCTCCTACATAAGGATACAGCAAACCCGATGTAAGGAATGACTACATCCAGGATACAGGTCTCCACTAAACAGCTCCTCCCTACACCAAGGATAGAGAACTCTTGGAAACCGCATTTCCCTACATCCAGGTATCAGAGCTCCCATAAGCTGTGTCTCCTACACTCAGGATCCAGAAATCCCATACACTGCGTATGCCTCTTGCCAGGCTACAGAACACTTGGGAAGAGCTTCTCCCTATACCCAGATACAGAACATAGGTAAACTGCCTCTCTCTACATCCAGGTAACAGAGCTCCAATCAGCTGCGTCTGCAGCACTCAGCATCCAGAAAACCCGCATATAGCGAATGCCTAATTACCAGCTACAGAATTCCAGGAAACAGCTCCTCTCTACACCAAGAATGGAGAATTCCTGGAAACTGTGTCTCTCTACATCCAGGGAACAGAGCTTCCATACGCTGCCTCTCCTACACTCACTATGCAGCAATCCCATACACTGCGTATGCACATTTCCAGGCTACAGAACGCTTGGAAACAGCTTCTCCCTACACCCAGATGCAGAACTCAGGTAAACTGCCTCTCTCTCCATCCAGGTTACAGAACTCCCAGAAGCTGCGTCTGCTACCCTCAGCCTACAGAAAACCCGCATATAGCGAAAGCCTACTCCCAGGCTACAGAACTCTTGGAAACAGCTTCTCTCTACATTCAACATACAGAACTCCTGGAAATTGCATCTCTCTACACTTAGGTTACAGAACTCCCGTAAGTTGCATCTCCTACATAAGGATACAGCAAACCCGATGTAAGGAATGACTACATCCAGGATACAGGTCTCCACTAAACAGCTCCTCCCTACACCAAGGATAGAGAACTCTTGGAAACCGCATTTCCCTACATCCAGGTACCAGAGCTCCCATAAGCTGTGTCTCCTACACTAAGGATCCAGAAATCCCATACACTGCGTATGCCTCTTGCCAGGCTACAGAACACTTGGAAAGAGCTTCTCCCTATACCCAGATACAGAACATAGGTAAACTGCCTCTCTCTACATCCAGGTAACAGAGCTCCAATCAGCTGCGTCTGCAGCACTCAGCATCCAGAAAACCCGCATATAGCGAATGCCTAATTACCAGCTACAGAATTCCAGGAAACAGCTCCTCTCTACACCAAGAATGGAGAATTCCTGGAAACTGTGTCTCTCTACATCCAGGGAACAGAGCTTCCATACGCTGCCTCTCCTACACTCACTATGCAGCAATCCCATACACTGCGTATGCACATTTCCAGGCTACAGAACGCTTGGAAACAGCTTCTCCCTACACCCAGATGCAGAACTCAGGTAAACTGCCTCTCTCTCCATCCAGGTTACAGAACTCCCAGAAGCTGCGTCTGCTACCCTCAGCCTACAGAAAACCCGCATATAGCGAAAGCCTACTCCCAGGCTACAGAACTCTTGGAAACAGCTTCTCTCTACATTCAACATACAGAACTCCTGGAAATTGCATCTCTCTACACTTAGGTTACAGAACTCCCGTAAGTTGCATCTCCTACATAAGGATACAGCAAACCCGATGTAAGGAATGACTACATCCAGGATACAGGTCTCCAGTAAACAGCTCCTCCCTACACCAAGGATAGAGAACTCTTGGAAACCGCATTTCCCTACATCCAGGTACCAGAGCTCCCATAAGCTGTGTCTCCTACACTCAGGATCCAGAAATCCCATACACTGCGTATGCCTCTTGCCAGGCTACAGAACACTTGGAAAGAGCTTCTCCCTATACCCAGATACAGAACATAGGTAAACTGCCTCTCTCTACATCCAGGTAACAGAGCTCCAATCAACTGCGTCTGCAGCACTAAGCATACAGAAAACCCGCATATAACGAATGCCCAATTACCAGCTACAGAATTCCAGGAAACAGCTCCTCCCTACACCAAGGATAGAGAACTCTTGGAAACCGCATTTCCCTACATCCAGGTATCAGAGCTCCCATAAGCTGTGTCTCCTACACTCAGGATCCAGAAATCCCATACACTGCGTATGCCTCTTGCCAGGCTACAGAACACTTGGAAAGAGCTTCTCCCTGTACCCAGATACAGAACATAGGTAAACTGCCTCTCTCTACATCCAGGTAACAGAGCTCCAATCAGCTGCGTCTGCAGCACTCAGCATACAGAAAACCCGCATATAGCGAATGCCCAATTACCAGCTACAGAATTCCAGGAAACAGCTCCTCTCTACACCAAGAATGGAGAATTCCTGGAAACTGTGTCTCTCTACATCCAGGGAACAGAGCTTCCATACGCTGCCTCTCCTACACTCACTATGCAGCAATCCCATACACTGCGTATGCACATTTCCAGGCTACAGAACGCTTGGAAACAGCTTCTCCCTACACCCAGATGCAGAACTCAGGTAAACTGCCTCTCTCTCCATCCAGGTTACAGAACTCCCAGAAGCTGCGTCTGCTACCCTCAGCCTACAGAAAACCCGCATATAGCGAAAGCCTACTCCCAGGCTACAGAACTCTTGGAAACAGCTTCTCTCTACATTCAACATACAGAACTCCTGGAAATTGCATCTCTCTACACTTAGGTTACAGAACTCCCGTAAGTTGCATCTCCTACATAAGGATACAGCAAACCCGATGTAAGGAATGACTACATCCAGGAAACAGGTCTCCACTAAACAGCTCCTCCCTACACCAAGGATAGAGAACTCTTGGAAACCGCATTTCCCTACATCCAGGTATCAGAGCTCCCATAAGCTGTGTCTCCTACACTCAGGATCCAGAAATCCCATACACTGCGTATGCCTCTTGCCAGGCTACAGAACACTTGGAAAGAGCTTCTCCCTATACCCAGATACAGAACATAGGTAAACTGCCTCTCTCTACATCCAGGTAACAGAGCTCCAATCAGCTGCGTCTGCAGCACTCAGCATCCAGAAAACCCGCATATAGCAAATGCCCAATTACCAGCTACAGAATTCCAGGAAACAGCTCCTCTCTACACCAAGAATGGAGAATTCCTGGAAACTGTGTCTCTCTACATCCAGGGAACAGAGCTTCCATACGCTGCCTCTCCTACACTCACTATGCAGCAATCCCATACACTGCGTATGCACATTTCCAGGCTACAGAACGCTTGGAAACAGCTTCTCCCTACACCCAGATGCAGAACTCAGGTAAACTGCCTCTCTCTCCATCCAGGTTACAGAACTCCCAGAAGCTGCGTCTGCTACCCTCAGCCTACAGAAAACCCGCATATAGCGAAAGCCTACTCCCAGGCTACAGAACTCTTGGAAACAGCTTCTCTCTACATTCAACATACAGAACTCCTGGAAATTGCATCTCTCTACACTTAGGTTACAGAACTCCCGTAAGTTGCATCTCCTACATAAGGATACAGCAAACCCGATGTAAGGAATGACTACATCCAGGATACAGGTCTCCACTAAACAGCTCCTCCCTACACCAAGGATAGAGAACTCTTGGAAACCGCATTTCCCTACATCCAGGTACCAGAGCTCCCATAAGCTGTGTCTCCTACACTCAGGATCCAGAAATCCCATACACTGCGTATGCCTCTTGCCAGGCTACAGAACACTTGGGAAGAGCTTCTCCCTATACCCAGATACAGAACATAGGTAAACTGCCTCTCTCTACATCCAGGTAACAGAGCTCCAATCAGCTGCGTCTGCAGCACTCAGCATCCAGAAAACCCGCATATAGCGAATGCCTAATTACCAGCTACAGAATTCCAGGAAACAGCTCCTCTCTACACCAAGAATGGAGAATTCCTGGAAACTGTGTCTCTCTACATCCAGGGAACAGAGCTTCCATACGCTGCCTCTCCTACACTCACTATGCAGCAATCCCATACACTGCGTATGCACATTTCCAGGCTACAGAACGCTTGGAAACAGCTTCTCCCTACACCCAGATGCAGAACTCAGGTAAACTGCCTCTCTCTCCATCCAGGTTACAGAACTCCCAGAAGCTGCGTCTGCTACCCTCAGCCTACAGAAAACCCGCATATAGCGAAAGCCTACTCCCAGGCTACAGAACTCTTGGAAACAGCTTCTCTCTACATTCAACATACAGAACTCCTGGAAATTGCATCTCTCTACACTTAGGTTACAGAACTCCCGTAAGTTGCATCTCCTACATAAGGATACAGCAAACCCGATGTAAGGAATGACTACATCCAGGATACAGGTCTCCAGTAAACAGCTCCTCCCTACACCAAGGATAGAGAACTCTTGGAAACCGCATTTCCCTACATCCAGGTATCAGAGCTCCCATAAGCTGTGTCTCCTACCCTCAGGATCCAGAAATCCCATACACTGCGTATGCCTCTTGCCAGGCTACAGAACACTTGGAAAGAGCTTCTCCCTATACCCAGATACAGAACATAGGTAAACTGCCTCTCTCTACATCCAGGTAACAGAGCTCCAATCAGCTGCGTCTGCAGCACTCAGCATCCAGAAAACCCGCATATAGCGAATGCCTAATTACCAGCTACAGAATTCCAGGAAACAGCTCCTCTCTACACCAAGAATGGAGAATTCCTGGAAACTGTGTCTCTCTACATCCAGGGAACAGAGCTTCCATACGCTGCCTCTCCTACACTCACTATGCAGCAATCCCATATACTGCGTATGCACATTTCCAGGCTACAGAACGCTTGGAAACAGCTTCTCCCTACACCCAGATGCAGAACTCAGGTAAACTGCCTCTCTCTCCATCCAGGTTACAGAACTCCCAGAAGCTGCGTCTGCTACCCTCAGCCTACAGAAAACCCGCATATAGCGAAAGCCTACTCCCAGGCTACAGAACTCTTGGAAACAGCTTCTCTCTACATTCAACATACAGAACTCCTGGAAATTGCATCTCTCTACACTTAGGTTACAGAACTCCCGTAAGTTGCATCTCCTACATAAGGATACAGCAAACCCGATGTAAGGAATGACTACATCCAGGATACAGGTCTCCAGTAAACAGCTCCTCCCTACACCAAGGATAGAGAACTCTTGGAAACCGCATTTCCCTACATCCAGGTATCAGAGCTCCCATAAGCTGTGTCTCCTACCCTCAGGATCCAGAAATCCCATACACTGCGTATGCCTCTTGCCAGGCTACAGAACACTTGGAAAGAGCTTCTCCCTATACCCAGATACAGAACATAGGTAAACTGCCTCTCTCTACATCCAGGTAACAGAGCTCCAATCAGCTGCGTCTGCAGCACTCAGCATACAGAAAACCCGCATATAGCGAATGCCTAATTACCAGCTACAGAATTCCAGGAAACAGCTCCTCTCTACACCAAGAATGGAGAATTCCTGGAAACTGTGTCTCTCTACATCCAGGGAACAGAGCTTCCATACGCTGCCTCTCCTACACTCACTATGCAGCAATCCCATACACTGCGTATGCACATTTCCAGGCTACAGAACGCTTGGAAACAGCTTCTCCCTACACCCAGATGCAGAACTCAGGTAAACTGCCTCTCTCTCCATCCAGGTTACAGAACTCCCAGAAGCTGCGTCTGCTACCCTCAGCCTACAGAAAACCCGCATATAGCGAAAGCCTACTCCCAGGCTACAGAACTCTTGGAAACAGCTTCTCTCTACATTCAACATACAGAACTCCTGGAAATTGCATCTCTCTACACTTAGGTTACAGAACTCCCGTAAGTTGCATCTCCTACATAAGGATACAGCAAACCCGATGTAAGGAATGACTACATCCAGGATACAGGTCTCCACTAAACAGCTCCTCCCTACACCAAGGATAGAGAACTCTTGGAAACCGCATTTCCCTACATCCAGGTACCAGAGCTCCCATAAGCTGTGTCTCCTACACTAAGGATCCAGAAATCCCATACACTGCGTATGCCTCTTGCCAGGCTACAGAACACTTGGAAAGAGCTTCTCCCTATACCCAGATACAGAACATAGGTAAACTGCCTCTCTCTACATCCAGGTAACAGAGCTCCAATCAGCTGCGTCTGCAGCACTCAGCATCCAGAAAACCCGCATATAGCGAATGCCTAATTACCAGCTACAGAATTCCAGGAAACAGCTCCTCTCTACACCAAGAATGGAGAATTCCTGGAAACTGTGTCTCTCTACATCCAGGGAACAGAGCTTCCATACGCTGCCTCTCCTACACTCACTATGCAGCAATCCCATACACTGCGTATGCACATTTCCAGGCTACAGAACGCTTGGAAACAGCTTCTCCCTACACCCAGATGCAGAACTCAGGTAAACTGCCTCTCTCTCCATCCAGGTTACAGAACTCCCAGAAGCTGCGTCTGCTACCCTCAGCCTACAGAAAACCCGCATATAGCGAAAGCCTACTCCCAGGCTACAGAACTCTTGGAAACAGCTTCTCTCTACATTCAACATACAGAACTCCTGGAAATTGCATCTCTCTACACTTAGGTTACAGAACTCCCGTAAGTTGCATCTCCTACATAAGGATACAGCAAACCCGATGTAAGGAATGACTACATCCAGGATACAGGTCTCCAGTAAACAGCTCCTCCCTACACCAAGGATAGAGAACTCTTGGAAACCGCATTTCCCTACATCCAGGTATCAGAGCTCCCATAAGCTGTGTCTCCTACCCTCAGGATCCAGAAATCCCATACACTGCGTATGCCTCTTGCCAGGCTACAGAACACTTGGAAAGAGCTTCTCCCTATACCCAGATACAGAACATAGGTAAACTGCCTCTCTCTACATCCAGGTAACAGAGCTCCAATCAGCTGCGTCTGCAGCACTCAGCATCCAGAAAACCCGCATATAGCGAATGCCTAATTACCAGCTACAGAATTCCAGGAAACAGCTCCTCTCTACACCAAGAATGGAGAATTCCTGGAAACTGTGTCTCTCTACATCCAGGGAACAGAGCTTCCATACGCTGCCTCTCCTACACTCACTATGCAGCAATCCCATACACTGCGTATGCACATTTCCAGGCTACAGAACGCTTGGAAACAGCTTCTCCCTACACCCAGATGCAGAACTCAGGTAAACTGCCTCTCTCTCCATCCAGGTTACAGAACTCCCAGAAGCTGCGTCTGCTACCCTCAGCCTACAGAAAACCCGCATATAGCGAAAGCCTACTCCCAGGCTACAGAACTCTTGGAAACAGCTTCTCTCTACATTCAACATACAGAACTCCTGGAAATTGCATCTCTCTACACTTAGGTTACAGAACTCCCGTAAGTTGCATCTCCTACATAAGGATACAGCAAACCCGATGTAAGGAATGACTACATCCAGGATACAGGTCTCCAGTAAACAGCTCCTCCCTACACCAAGGATAGAGAACTCTTGGAAACCGCATTTCCCTACATCCAGGTATCAGAGCTCCCATAAGCTGTGTCTCCTACCCTCAGGATCCAGAAATCCCATACACTGCGTATGCCTCTTGCCAGGCTACAGAACACTTGGAAAGAGCTTCTCCCTATACCCAGATACAGAACATAGGTAAACTGCCTCTCTCTACATCCAGGTAACAGAGCTCCAATCAGCTGCGTCTGCAGCACTCAGCATCCAGAAAACCCGCATATAGCGAATGCCTAATTACCAGCTACAGAATTCCAGGAAACAGCTCCTCTCTACACCAAGAATGGAGAATTCCTGGAAACTGTGTCTCTCTACATCCAGGGAACAGAGCTTCCATACGCTGCCTCTCCTACACTCACTATGCAGCAATCCCATACACTGCGTATGCACATTTCCAGGCTACAGAACGCTTGGAAACAGCTTCTCCCTACACCCAGATGCAGAACTCAGGTAAACTGCCTCTCTCTCCATCCAGGTTACAGAACTCCCAGAAGCTGCGTCTGCTACCCTCAGCCTACAGAAAACCCGCATATAGCGAAAGCCTACTCCCAGGCTACAGAACTCTTGGAAACAGCTTCTCTCTACATTCAACATACAGAACTCCTGGAAATTGCATCTCTCTACACTTAGGTTACAGAACTCCCGTAAGTTGCATCTCCTACATAAGGATACAGCAAACCCGATGTAAGGAATGACTACATCCAGGATACAGGTCTCCAGTAAACAGCTCCTCCCTACACCAAGGATAGAGAACTCTTGGAAACCGCATTTCCCTACATCCAGGTACCAGAGCTCCCATAAGCTGTGTCTCCTACACTCAGGATCCAGAAATCCCATACACTGCGTATGCCTCTTGCCAGGCTACAGAACACTTGGAAAGAGCTTCTCCCTATACCCAGATACAGAACATAGGTAAACTGCCTCTCTCTACATCCAGGTAACAGAGCTCCAATCAACTGCGTCTGCAGCACTAAGCATACAGAAAACCCGCATATAACGAATGCCCAATTACCAGCTACAGAATTCCAGGAAACAGCTCCTCCCTACACCAAGGATAGAGAACTCTTGGAAACCGCATTTCCCTACATCCAGGTATCAGAGCTCCCATAAGCTGTGTCTCCTACACTCAGGATCCAGAAATCCCATACACTGCGTATGCCTCTTGCCAGGCTACAGAACACTTGGAAAGAGCTTCTCCCTGTACCCAGATACAGAACATAGGTAAACTGCCTCTCTCTACATCCAGGTAACAGAGCTGCAATCAGCTGCGTCTGCAGCACTCAGCATCCAGAAAACCCGCATATAGCGAATGCCCAATTACCAGCTACAGAATTCCAGGAAACAGCTCCTCTCTACACCAAGAATGGAGAATTCCTGGAAACTGTGTCTCTCTACATCCAGGGAACAGAGCTTCCATACGCTGCCTCTCCTACACTCACTATGCAGCAATCCCATACACTGCGTATGCACATTTCCAGGCTACAGAACGCTTGGAAACAGCTTCTCCCTACACCCAGATGCAGAACTCAGGTAAACTGCCTCTCTCTCCATCCAGGTTACAGAACTCCCAGAAGCTGCGTCTGCTACCCTCAGCCTACAGAAAACCCGCATATAGCGAAAGCCTACTCCCAGGCTACAGAACTCTTGGAAACAGCTTCTCTCTACATTCAACATACAGAACTCCTGGAAATTGCATCTCTCTACACTTAGGTTACAGAACTCCCGTAAGTTGCATCTCCTACATAAGGATACAGCAAACCCGATGTAAGGAATGACTACATCCAGGAAACAGGTCTCCACTAAACAGCTCCTCCCTACACCAAGGATAGAGAACTCTTGGAAACCGCATTTCCCTACATCCAGGTATCAGAGCTCCCATAAGCTGTGTCTCCTACACTCAGGATCCAGAAATCCCATACACTGCGTATGCCTCTTGCCAGGCTACAGAACACTTGGAAAGAGCTTCTCCCTATACCCAGATACAGAACATAGGTAAACTGCCTCTCTCTACATCCAGGTAACAGAGCTCCAATCAGCTGCGTCTGCAGCACTCAGCATCCAGAAAACCCGCATATAGCAAATGCCCAATTACCAGCTACAGAATTCCAGGAAACAGCTCCTCTCTACACCAAGAATGGAGAATTCCTGGAAACTGTGTCTCTCTACATCCAGGGAACAGAGCTTCCATACGCTGCCTCTCCTACACTCACTATGCAGCAATCCCATACACTGCGTATGCACATTTCCAGGCTACAGAACGCTTGGAAACAGCTTCTCCCTACACCCAGATGCAGAACTCAGGTAAACTGCCTCTCTCTCCATCCAGGTTACAGAACTCCCAGAAGCTGCGTCTGCTACCCTCAGCCTACAGAAAACCCGCATATAGCGAAAGCCTACTCCCAGGCTACAGAACTCTTGGAAACAGCTTCTCTCTACATTCAACATACAGAACTCCTGGAAATTGCATCTCTCTACACTTAGGTTACAGAACTCCCGTAAGTTGCATCTCCTACATAAGGATACAGCAAACCCGATGTAAGGAATGACTACATCCAGGATACAGGTCTCCAGTAAACAGCTCCTCCCTACACCAAGGATAGAGAACTCTTGGAAACCGCATTTCCCTACATCCAGGTATCAGAGCTCCCATAAGCTGTGTCTCCTACCCTCAGGATCCAGAAATCCCATACACTGCGTATGCCTCTTGCCAGGCTACAGAACACTTGGAAAGAGCTTCTCCCTATACCCAGATACAGAACATAGGTAAACTGCCTCTCTCTACATCCAGGTAACAGAGCTCCAATCAGCTGCGTCTGCAGCACTCAGCATCCAGAAAACCCGCATATAGCGAATGCCTAATTACCAGCTACAGAATTCCAGGAAACAGCTCCTCTCTACACCAAGAATGGAGAATTCCTGGAAACTGTGTCTCTCTACATCCAGGGAACAGAGCTTCCATACGCTGCCTCTCCTACACTCACTATGCAGCAATCCCATACACTGCGTATGCACATTTCCAGGCTACAGAACGCTTGGAAACAGCTTCTCCCTACACCCAGATGCAGAACTCAGGTAAACTGCCTCTCTCTCCATCCAGGTTACAGAACTCCCAGAAGCTGCGTCTGCTACCCTCAGCCTACAGAAAACCCGCATATAGCGAAAGCCTACTCCCAGGCTACAGAACTCTTGGAAACAGCTTCTCTCTACATTCAACATACAGAACTCCTGGAAATTGCATCTCTCTACACTTAGGTTACAGAACTCCCGTAAGTTGCATCTCCTACATAAGGATACAGCAAACCCGATGTAAGGAATGACTACATCCAGGATACAGGTCTCCAGTAAACAGCTCCTCCCTACACCAAGGATAGAGAACTCTTGGAAACCGCATTTCCCTACATCCAGGTATCAGAGCTCCCATAAGCTGTGTCTCCTACCCTCAGGATCCAGAAATCCCATACACTGCGTATGCCTCTTGCCAGGCTACAGAACACTTGGAAAGAGCTTCTCCCTATACCCAGATACAGAACATAGGTAAACTGCCTCTCTCTACATCCAGGTAACAGAGCTCCAGTCAGCTGCGTCTGCAGCACTCAGCATACAGAAAACCCGCATATAGCGAATGCCTAATTACCAGCTACAGAATTCCAGGAAACAGCTCCTCTCTACACCAAGAATGGAGAATTCCTGGAAACTGTGTCTCTCTACATCCAGGGAACAGAGCTTCCATACGCTGCCTCTCCTACACTCACTATGCAGCAATCCCATACACTGCGTATGCACATTTCCAGGCTACAGAACGCTTGGAAACAGCTTCTCCCTACACCCAGATGCAGAACTCAGGTAAACTGCCTCTCTCTCCATCCAGGTTACAGAACTCCCAGAAGCTGCGTCTGCTACCCTCAGCCTACAGAAAACCCGCATATAGCGAAAGCCTACTCCCAGGCTACAGAACTCTTGGAAACAGCTTCTCTCTACATTCAACATACAGAACTCCTGGAAATTGCATCTCTCTACACTTAGGTTACAGAACTCCCGTAAGTTGCATCTCCTACATAAGGATACAGCAAACCCGATGTAAGGAATGACTACATCCAGGATACAGGTCTCCACTAAACAGCTCCTCCCTACACCAAGGATAGAGAACTCTTGGAAACCGCATTTCCCTACATCCAGGTATCAGAGCTCCCATAAGCTGTGTCTCCTACACTCAGGATCCAGAAATCCCATACACTGCGTATGCCTCTTGCCAGGCTACAGAACACTTGGGAAGAGCTTCTCCCTATACCCAGATACAGAACATAGGTAAACTGCCTCTCTCTACATCCAGGTAACAGAGCTCCAATCAGCTGCGTCTGCAGCACTCAGCATCCAGAAAACCCGCATATAGCGAATGCCTAATTACCAGCTACAGAATTCCAGGAAACAGCTCCTCTCTACACCAAGAATGGAGAATTCCTGGAAACTGTGTCTCTCTACATCCAGGGAACAGAGCTTCCATACGCTGCCTCTCCTACACTCACTATGCAGCAATCCCATACACTGCGTATGCACATTTCCAGGCTACAGAACGCTTGGAAACAGCTTCTCCCTACACCCAGATGCAGAACTCAGGTAAACTGCCTCTCTCTCCATCCAGGTTACAGAACTCCCAGAAGCTGCGTCTGCTACCCTCAGCCTACAGAAAACCCGCATATAGCGAAAGCCTACTCCCAGGCTACAGAACTCTTGGAAACAGCTTCTCTCTACATTCAACATACAGAACTCCTGGAAATTGCATCTCTCTACACTTAGGTTACAGAACTCCCGTAAGTTGCATCTCCTACATAAGGATACAGCAAACCCGATGTAAGGAATGACTACATCCAGGATACAGGTCTCCACTAAACAGCTCCTCCCTACACCAAGGATAGAGAACTCTTGGAAACCGCATTTCCCTACATCCAGGTACCAGAGCTCCCATAAGCTGTGTCTCCTACACTCAGGATCCAGAAATCCCATACACTGCGTATGCCTCTTGCCAGGCTACAGAACACTTGGAAAGAGCTTCTCCCTATACCCAGATACAGAACATAGGTAAACTGCCTCTCTCTACATCCAGGTAACAGAGCTCCAATCAGCTGCGTCTGCAGCACTCAGCATACAGAAAACCCGCATATAGCGAATGCCTAATTACCAGCTACAGAATTCCAGGAAACAGCTCCTCTCTACACCAAGAATCTAGAATTCCTGGAAACTGTGTCTCTCTACATCCAGGGAACAGAGCTTCCATACGCTGCCTCTCCTACACTCACTATGCAGCAATCCCATACACTGCGTATGCACATTTCCAGGCTACAGAACGCTTGGAAACAGCTTCTCCCTACACCCAGATGCAGAACTCAGGTAAACTGCCTCTCTCTCCATCCAGGTTACAGAACTCCCAGAAGCTGCGTCTGCTACCCTCAGCCTACAGAAAACCCGCATATAGCGAAAGCCTACTCCCAGGCTACAGAACTCTTGGAAACAGCTTCTCTCTACATTCAACATACAGAACTCCTGGAAATTGCATCTCTCTACACTTAGGTTACAGAACTCCCGTAAGTTGCATCTCCTACATAAGGATACAGCAAACCCGATGTAAGGAATGACTACATCCAGGATACAGGTCTCCAGTAAACAGCTCCTCCCTACACCAAGGATAGAGAACTCTTGGAAACCGCATTTCCCTACATCCAGGTATCAGAGCTCCCATAAGCTGTGTCTCCTACCCTCAGGATCCAGAAATCCCATACACTGCGTATGCCTCTTGCCAGGCTACAGAACACTTGGAAAGAGCTTCTCCCTATACCCAGATACAGAACATAGGTAAACTGCCTCTCTCTACATCCAGGTAACAGAGCTCCAATCAGCTGCGTCTGCAGCACTCAGCATACAGAAAACCCGCATATAGCGAATGCCTAATTACCAGCTACAGAATTCCAGGAAACAGCTCCTCTCTACACCAAGAATGGAGAATTCCTGGAAACTGTGTCTCTCTACATCCAGGGAACAGAGCTTCCATACGCTGCCTCTCCTACACTCACTATGCAGCAATCCCATACACTGCGTATGCACATTTCCAGGCTACAGAACGCTTGGAAACAGCTTCTCCCTACACCCAGATGCAGAACTCAGGTAAACTGCCTCTCCCTCCATCCAGGTTACAGAACTCCCAGAAGCTGCGTCCGCTACACTCAGCCTACAGAAAACCCGCATATAGCGAAAGCCTACTCCCAGGCTACAGAACTCTTGGAAACAGCTTCTCTCTACATTCAACATACAGAACTCCTGGAAATTGCATCTCTCTACACTTAGGTTACAGAACTCCCGTAAGTTGCATCTCCTACATAAGGATACAGCAAACCCGATGTAAGGAATGACTACATCCAGGATACAGGTCTCCAGTAAACAGCTCCTCCCTACACCAAGGATAGAGAACTCTTGGAAACCGCATTTCCCTACATCCAGGTATCAGAGCTCCCATAAGCTGTGTCTCCTACACTCAGGATCCAGAAATCCCATACACTGCGTATGCCTCTTGCCAGGCTACAGAACACTTGGGAAGAGCTTCTCCCTATACCCAGATACAGAACATAGGTAAACTGCCTCTCTCTACATCCAGGTAACAGAGCTCCAATCAGCTGCGTCTGCAGCACTCAGCATCCAGAAAACCCGCATATAGCGAATGCCCAATTACCAGCTACAGAATTCCAGGAAACAGCTCCTCTCTACACCAAGAATGGAGAATTCCTGGAAACTGTGTCTCTCTACATCCAGGGAACAGAGCTTCCATACGCTGCCTCTCCTACACTCACTATGCAGCAATCCCATACACTGCGTATGCACATTTCCAGGCTACAGAACGCTTGGAAACAGCTTCTCCCTACACCCAGATGCAGAACTCAGGTAAACTGCCTCTCTCTCCATCCAGGTTACAGAACTCCCAGAAGCTGCGTCTGCTACCCTCAGCCTACAGAAAACCCGCATATAGCGAAAGCCTACTCCCAGGCTACAGAACTCTTGGAAACAGCTTCTCTCTACATTCAACATACAGAACTCCTGGAAATTGCATCTCTCTACACTTAGGTTACAGAACTCCCGTAAGGTGCATCTCCTACATAAGGATACAGCAAACCCGATGTAAGGAATGACTACATCCAGGATACAGGTCTCCAGTAAACAGCTCCTCCCTACACCAAGGATAGAGATCTCTTGGAAACCGCATTTCCCTACATCCAGGTACCAGAGCTCCCATAAGCTGTGTCTCCTACACTCAGGATCCAGAAATCCCATACACTGCGTATGCCTCTTGCCAGGCTACAGAACACTTGGGAAGAGCTTCTCCCTATACCCAGATACAGAACATAGGAAAACTGCCTCTCTCTACATCCAGGTAACAGAGCTCCAATCAGCTGCGTCTGCAGCACTCAGCATCCAGAAAACCCGCATATAGCGCATGCCCAATTACCAGCTACAGAATTCCAGGAAACAGCTCCTCTCTACACCAAGAATGGAGAATTCCTGGAAACTGTGTCTCTCTACATCCAGGGAACAGAGCTTCCATACGCTGCCTCTCCTACACTCACTATGCAGCAATCCCATACACTGCGTATGCACATTTCCAGGCTACAGAACGCTTGGAAACAGCTTCTCCCTACACCCAGATGCAGAACTCAGGTAAACTGCCTCTCTCTCCATCCAGGTTACAGAACTCCCAGAAGCTGCGTCTGCTACCCTCAGCCTACAGAAAACCCGCATATAGCGAAAGCCTACTCCCAGGCTACAGAACTCTTGGAAACAGCTTCTCTCTACATTCAACATACAGAACTCCTGGAAATTGCATCTCTCTACACTTAGGTTACAGAACTCCCGTAAGGTGCATCTCCTACATAAGGATACAGCAAACCCGATGTAAGGAATGACTACATCCAGGATACAGGTCTCCACTAAACAGCTCCTCCCTACACCAAGGATAGAGAACTCTTGGAAACCGCATTTCCCTACATCCAGGTATCAGAGCTCCCATAAGCTGTGTCTCCTACACTCAGGATCCAGAAATCCCATACACTGCGTATGCCTCTTGCCAGGCTACAGAACACTTGGGAAGAGCTTCTCCCTATACCCAGATACAGAACATAGGTAAACTGCCTCTCTCTACATCCAGGTAACAGAGCTCCAATCAGCTGCGTCTGCAGCACTCAGCATCCAGAAAACCCGCATATAGCGAATGCCCAATTACCAGCTACAGAATTCCAGGAAACAGCTCCTCTCTACACCAAGAATGGAGAATTCCTGGAAACTGTGTCTCTCTACATCCAGGGAACAGAGCTTCCATACGCTGCCTCTCCTACACTCACTATGCAGCAATCCCGTACACTGCGTATGCACATTTCCAGGCTACAGAACGCTTGGAAACAGCTTCTCCCTACACCCAGATGCAGAACTCAGGTAAACTGCCTCTCTCTCCATCCAGGTTACAGAACTCCCAGAAGCTGCGTCTGCTACCCTCAGCCTACAGAAAACCCGCATATAGCGAAAGCCTACTCCCAGGCTACAGAACTCTTGGAAACAGCTTCTCTCTACATTCAACATACAGAACTCCTGGAAATTGCATCTCTCTACACTTAGGTTACAGAACTCCCATAAGTTGCATCTCCTACATAAGGATACAGCAAACCCGATGTAAGGAATGACTACATCCAGGATACAGGTCTCCACTAAACAGCTCCTCCCTACACCAAGGATAGAGAACTCTTGGAAACCGCATTTCCCTACATCCAGGTATCAGAGCTCCCATAAGCTGTGTCTCCTACACTCAGGATCCAGAAATCCCATACACTGCGTATGCCTCTTGCCAGGCTACAGAACACTTGGGAAGAGCTTCTACCTATACCCAGATACAGAACATAGGTAAACTGCCTCTCTCTACATCCAGGTAACAGAGCTCCAATCAGCTGCGTCTGCAGCACTCAGCATACAGAAAACCCGCATATAGCGAATGCCCAATTACCAGCTACAGAATTCCAGGAAACAGCTCCTCTCTACACCAAGAATGGAGAATTCCTGGAAACTGTGTCTCTCTACATCCAGGGAACAGAGCTTCCATACGCTGCCTCTCCTACACTCACTATGCAGCAATCCCATACACTGCGTATGCACATTTCCAGGCTACAGAATGCTTGGAAACAGCTTCTCCCTACACCCAGATGCAGAACTCAGGTAAACTGCCTCTCTCTCCATCCAGGTTACAGAACTCCCAGAAGCTGCGTCTGCTACCCTCAGCCTACAGAAAACCCGCATATAGCGAAAGCCTACTCCCAGGCTACAGAACTCTTGGAAACAGCTTCTCTCTACATTCAACATACAGAACTCCTGGAAATTGCATCTCTCTACACTTAGGTTACAGAACTCCCGTAAGTTGCATCTCCTACATAAGGATACAGCAAACCCGATGTAAGGAATGACTACATCCAGGATACAGGTCTCCACTAAACAGCTCCTCCCTACACCAAGGATAGAGAACTCTTGGAAACCGCATTTCCCTACATCCAGGTATCAGAGCTCCCATAAGCTGTGTCTCCTACACTCAGGATCCAGAAATCCCATACACTGCGTATGCCTCTTGCCAGGCTACAGAACACTTGGGAAGAGCTTCTCCCTATACCCAGATACAGAACATAGGTAAACTGCCTCTCTCTACATCCAGGTAACAGAGCTCCAATCAGCTGCGTCTGCAGCACTCAGCATCCAGAAAACCCGCATATAGCGAATGCCCAATTACCAGCTACAGAATTCCAGGAAACAGCTCCTCTCTACACCAAGAATGGAGAATTCCTGGAAACTGTGTCTCTCTACATCCAGGGAACAGAGCTTCCATACGCTGCCTCTCCTACACTCACTATGCAGCAATCCCATACACTGCGTATGCACATTTCCAGGCTACAGAACGCTTGGAAACAGCTTCTCCCTACACCCAGATGCAGAACTCAGGTAAACTGCCTCTCTCTCCATCCAGGTTACAGAACTCCCAGAAGCTGCGTCTGCTACCCTCAGCCTACAGAAAACCCGCATATAGCGAAAGCCTACTCCCAGGCCACAGAACTCTTGGAAACAGCTTCTCTCTACATTCAACATACAGAACTCCTGGAAATTGCATCTCTCTACACTTAGGTTACAGAACTCCCGTAAGTTGCATCTCCTACATAAGGATACAGCAAACCCGATGTAAGGAATGACTACATCCAGGATACAGGTCTCCACTAAACAGCTCCTCCCTACACCAAGGATAGAGAACTCTTGGAAACCGCATTTCCCTACATCCAGGTACCAGAGCTCCCATAAGCTGTGTCTCCTACACTCAGGATCCAGAAATCCCATACACTGCGTATGCCTCTTGCCAGGCTACAGAACTCTTGGAAAGAGCTTCTCCCTATACCCAGATACAGAACATAGGTAAACTGCCTCTTTCTCCATCCAGGTAACAGAGCTCCAATCAGCTGCGTCTGCAGCACTCAGCATCCAGAAAACCCGCATATAGCGAATGCCTAATTACCAGCTACAGAATTCAAGGAAACAGCTCCTCTCTACACCAAGAATGGAGAATTCCTGGAAACTGTGTCTCTCTACATCCAGGGAACAGAGCTTCCATACGCTGCCTCTCCTACACTCACTATGCAGCAATCCCGTACACTGCGTATGCACATTTCCAGGCTACAGAACGCTTGGAAACAGCTTCTCCCTACACCCAGATGCAGAACTCAGGTAAACTGCCTCTCTCTACATCCAGGTTACAGAACTCCCAGAAGCTGAGTCTGCTACCCTCAGCCTACAGAAAACCCGCATATAGCGAAAGCCTACTCCCAGGCTACAGAACTCTTGGAAACAGCTTCTCTCTACATTCAACATACAGAACTGGAAATTGCATCTCTCTACACTTAGGTTACAGAACTCCCGTAAGGTGCATCTCCTACATAAGGATACAGCAAACCCGATGTAAGGAATGACTACATCCAGGATACAGGTCTCCACTAAACAGCTCCTCCCTACACCAAGGATAGAGAACTCTTGGAAACTGCATTTCCCTACATCCAGGTATCAGAGCTCCCATAAGCTGTGTCTCCTACACTCAGGATCCAGAAATCCCATACACTGCGTATGCCTCTTGCCAGGCTACAGAACACTTGGGAAGAGCTTCTCCCTATACCCAGATACAGAACATAGGTAAACTGCCTCTCTCTACATCCAGGTAACAGAGCTCCAATCAGCTGCGTCTGCAGCACTCAGCATCCAGAAAACCCGCATATAGCGAATGCCCAATTACCAGCTACAGAATTCCAGGAAACAGCTCCTCTCTACACCAAGAATGGAGAATTCCTGGAAACTGTGTCTCTCTACATCCAGGGAACAGAGCTTCCATACGCTGCCTCTCCTACACTCACTATGCAGCAATCCCATACACTGCGTATGCACATTTCCAGGCTACAGAACGCTTGGAAACAGCTTCTCCCTACACCCAGATGCAGAACTCAGGTAAACTGCCTCTCTCTCCATCCAGGTTACAGAACTCCCAGAAGCTGCGTCTGCTACCCTCAGCCTACAGAAAACCCGCATATAGCGAAAGCCTACTCCCAGGCTACAGAACTCTTGGAAACAGCTTCTCTCTACATTCAACATACAGAACTCCTGGAAATTGCATCTCTCTACACTTAGGTTACAGAACTCCCGTAAGTTGCATCTCCTACATAAGGATACAGCAAACCCGATGTAAGGAATGACTACATCCAGGATACAGGTCTCCACTAAACAGCTCCTCCCTACACCAAGGATAGAGAACTCTTGGAAACCGCATTTCCCTACATCCAGGTATCAGAGCTCCCATAAGCTGTGTCTCCTACACTCAGGATCCAGAAATCCCATACACTGCGTATGCCTCTTGCCAGGCTACAGAACACTTGGAAAGAGCTTCTCCCTATACCCAGATACAGAACATAGGTAAACTGCCTCTCTCTACATCCAGGTAACAGAGCTCCAATCAGCTGCGTCTGCAGCACTCAGCATACAGAAAACCCGCATATAGCGAATGCCCAATTACCAGCTACAGAATTCCAGGAAACAGCTCCTCTCTACACCAAGAATGGAGAATTCCTGGAAACTGTGTCTCTCTACATCCAGGGAACAGAGCTTCCATACGCTGCCTCTCCTACACTCACTATGCAGCAATCCCATACACTGCGTATGCACATTTCCAGGCTACAGAACGCTTGGAAACAGCTTCTCCCTACACCCAGATGCAGAACTCAGGTAAACTGCCTCTCTCTCCATCCAGGTTACAGAACTCCCAGAAGCTGCGTCTGCTACCCTCAGCCTACAGAAAACCCGCATATAGCGAAAGCCTACTCCCAGGCTACAGAACTCTTGGAAACAGCTTCTCTCTACATTCAACATACAGAACTCCTGGAAATTGCATCTCTCTACACTTAGGTTACAGAACTCCCGTAAGTTGCATCTCCTACATAAGGATACAGCAAACCCGATGTAAGGAATGACTACATCCAGGATACAGGTCTCCACTAAACAGCTCCTCCCTACACCAAGGATAGAGAACTCTTGGAAACCGCATTTCCCTACATCCAGGTACCAGAGCTCCCATAAGCTGTGTCTCCTACACTCAGGATCCAGAAATCCCATACACTGCGTATGCCTCTTGCCAGGCTACAGAACACTTGGAAAGAGCTTCTCCCTATACCCAGATACAGAACATAGGTAAACTGCCTCTCTCTACATCCAGGTAACAGAGCTCCAATCAGCTGCGTCTGCAGCACTCAGCATCCAGAAAACCCGCATATAGCGAATGCCCAATTACCAGCTACAGAATTCCAGGAAACAGCTCCTCTCTACACCAAGAATGGAGAATTCCTGGAAACTGTGTCTCTCTACATCCAGGGAACAGAGCTTCCATTCGCTGCCTCTCCTACACTCACTATGCAGCAATCCCATACACTGCGTATGCACATTTCCAGGCTACAGAACGCTTGGAAACAGCTTCTCCCTACACCCAGATGCAGAACTCAGGTAAACTGCCTCTCTCTCCATCCAGGTTACAGAACTCCCAGAAGCTGCGTCTGCTACCCTCAGCCTACAGAAAACCCGCATATAGCGAAAGCCTACTCCCAGGCTACAGAACTCTTGGAAACAGCTTCTCTCTACATTCAACATACAGAACTCCTGGAAATTGCATCTCTCTACACTTAGGTTACAGAACTCCCGTAAGGTGCATCTCCTACATAAGGATACAGCAAACCCGATGTAAGGAATGACTACATCCAGGATACAGGTCTCCACTAAACAGCTCCTCCCTACACCAAGGATAGAGAACTCTTGGAAACTGCATTTCCCTACATCCAGGTATCAGAGCTCCCATAAGCTGTGTCTCCTACACTCAGGATCCAGAAATCCCATACACTGCGTATGCCTCTTGCCAGGCTACAGAACACTTGGGAAGAGCTTCTCCCTATACCCAGATACAGAACATAGGTAAACTGCCTCTCTCTACATCCAGGTAACAGAGCTCCAATCAGCTGCGTCTGCAGCACTCAGCATCCAGAAAACCCGCATATAGCGAATGCCCAATTACCAGCTACAGAATTCCAGGAAACAGCTCCTCTCTACACCAAGAATGGAGAATTCCTGGAAACTGTGTCTCTCTACATCCAGGGAACAGAGCTTCCATACGCTGCCTCTCCTACACTCACTATGCAGCAATCCCATACACTGCGTATGCACATTTCCAGGCTACAGAACGCTTGGAAACAGCTTCTCCCTACACCCAGATGCAGAACTCAGGTAAACTGCCTCTCTCTCCATCCAGGTTACAGAACTCCCAGAAGCTGCGTCTGCTACCCTCAGCCTACAGAAAACCCGCATATAGCGAAAGCCTACTCCCAGGCTACAGAACTCTTGGAAACAGCTTCTCTCTACATTCAACATACAGAACTCCTGGAAATTGCATCTCTCTACACTTAGGTTACAGAACTCCCGTAAGTTGCATCTCCTACATAAGGATACAGCAAACCCGATGTAAGGAATGACTACATCCAGGATACAGGTCTCCACTAAACAGCTCCTCCCTACACCAAGGATAGAGAACTCTTGGAAACCGCATTTCCCTACATCCAGGTATCAGAGCTCCCATAAGCTGTGTCTCCTACACTCAGGATCCAGAAATCCCATACACTGCGTATGCCTCTTGCCAGGCTACAGAACACTTGGAAAGAGCTTCTCCCTATACCCAGATACAGAACATAGGTAAACTGCCTCTCTCTACATCCAGGTAACAGAGCTCCAATCAGCTGCGTCTGCAGCACTCAGCATACAGAAAACCCGCATATAGCGAATGCCCAATTACCAGCTACAGAATTCCAGGAAACAGCTCCTCTCTACACCAAGAATGGAGAATTCCTGGAAACTGTGTCTCTCTACATCCAGGGAACAGAGCTTCCATACGCTGCCTCTCCTACACTCACTATGCAGCAATCCCATACACTGCGTATGCACATTTCCAGGCTACAGAACGCTTGGAAACAGCTTCTCCCTACACCCAGATGCAGAACTCAGGTAAACTGCCTCTCTCTCCATCCAGGTTACAGAACTCCCAGAAGCTGCGTCTGCTACCCTCAGCCTACAGAAAACCCGCATATAGCGAAAGCCTACTCCCAGGCTACAGAACTCTTGGAAACAGCTTCTCTCTACATTCAACATACAGAACTCCTGGAAATTGCATCTCTCTACACTTAGGTTACAGAACTCCCGTAAGTTGCATCTCCTACATAAGGATACAGCAAACCCGATGTAAGGAATGACTACATCCAGGATACAGGTCTCCACTAAACAGCTCCTCCCTACACCAAGGATAGAGAACTCTTGGAAACCGCATTTCCCTACATCCAGGTACCAGAGCTCCCATAAGCTGTGTCTCCTACACTCAGGATCCAGAAATCCCATACACTGCGTATGCCTCTTGCCAGGCTACAGAACACTTGGAAAGAGCTTCTCCCTATACCCAGATACAGAACATAGGTAAACTGCCTCTCTCTACATCCAGGTAACAGAGCTCCAATCAGCTGCGTCTGCAGCACTCAGCATCCAGAAAACCCGCATATAGCGAATGCCCAATTACCAGCTACAGAATTCCAGGAAACAGCTCCTCTCTACACCAAGAATGGAGAATTCCTGGAAACTGTGTCTCTCTACATCCAGGGAACAGAGCTTCCATTCGCTGCCTCTCCTACACTCACTATGCAGCAATCCCATACACTGCGTATGCACATTTCCAGGCTACAGAACGCTTGGAAACAGCTTCTCCCTACACCCAGATGCAGAACTCAGGTAAACTGCCTCTCTCTCCATCCAGGTTACAGAACTCCCAGAAGCTGCGTCTGCTACCCTCAGCCTACAGAAAACCCGCATATAGCGAAAGCCTACTCCCAGGCTACAGAACTCTTGGAAACAGCTTCTCTCTACATTCAACATACAGAACTCCTGGAAATTGCATCTCTCTACACTTAGGTTACAGAACTCCCGTAAGGTGCATCTCCTACATAAGGATACAGCAAACCCGATGTAAGGAATGACTACATCCAGGATACAGGTCTCCACTAAACAGCTCCTCCCTACACCAAGGATAGAGAACTCTTGGAAACCGCATTTCCCTACATCCAGGTATCAGAGCTCCCATAAGCTGTGTCTCCTACACTCAGGATCCAGAAATCCCATACACTGCGTATGCCTCTTGCCAGGCTACAGAACACTTGGGAAGAGCTTCTCCCTATACCCAGATACAGAACATAGGTAAACTGCCTCTCTCTACATCCAGGTAACAGAGCTCCAATCAGCTGCGTCTGCAGCACTCAGCATCCAGAAAACCCGCATATAGCGCATGCCCAATTACCAGCTACAGAATTCCAGGAAACAGCTCCTCTCTACACCAAGAATGGAGAATTCCTGGAAACTGTGTCTCTCTACATCCAGGGAACAGAGCTTCCATACGCTGCCTCTCCTACACTCACTATGCAGCAATCCCATACACTGCATATGCACATTTCCAGGCTACAGAACGCTTGGAAACAGCTTCTCCCTACACCCAGATGCAGAACTCAGGTAAACTGCCTCTCTCTACATCCAGGTAACAGAACTCCCAGAAGCTGCGTCTGCTACCCTCAGCCTACAGAAAACCCGCATATAGCGAAAGCCTACTCCCAGGCTACAGAACTCTTGGAAACAGCTTCTCTCTACATTCAACATACAGAACTCCTGGAAATTGCATCTCTCTACACTTAGGTTACAGAACTCCCGTAAGTTGCATCTCCTACATAAGGATACAGCAAACCCGATGTAAGGAATGACTACATCCAGGATACAGGTCTCCACTAAACAGCTCCTCCCTACACCAAGGATAGAGAACTCTTGGAAACCGCATTTCCCTACATCCAGGTATCAGAGCTCCCATAAGCTGTGTCTCCTACACTCAGGATCCAGAAATCCCATACACTGCGTATGCCTCTTGCCAGGCTACAGAACACTTGGGAAGAGCTTCTCCCTATACCCAGATACAGAACATAGGTAAACTGCCTCTCTCTACATCCAGGTAACAGAGCTCCAATCAGCTGCGTCTGCAGCACTCAGCATACAGAAAACCCGCATATAGCGCATGCCCAATTACCAGCTACAGAATTCCAGGAAACAGCTCCTCTCTACACCAAGAATGGAGAATTCCTGGAAACTGTGTCTCTCTACATCCAGGGAACAGAGCTTCCATACGCTGCCTCTCCTACACTCACTATGCAGCAATCCCATACACTGCGTATGCACATTTCCAGGCTACAGAACGCTTGGAAACAGCTTCTCCCTACACCCAGATGCAGAACTCAGGTAAACTGCCTCTCTCTCCATCCAGGTTACAGAACTCCCAGAAGCTGCGTCTGCTACCCTCAGCCTACAGAAAACCCGCATATAGCGAAAGCCTACTCCCAGGCTACAGAACTCTTGGAAACAGCTTCTCTCTACATTCAACATACAGAACTCCTGGAAATTGCATCTCTCTACACTTAGGTTACAGAACTCCCGTAAGTTGCATCTCCTACATAAGGATACAGCAAACCCGATGTAAGGAATGACTACATCCAGGATACAGGTCTCCACTAAACAGCTCCTCCCTACACCAAGGATAGAGAACTCTTGGAAACCGCATTTCCCTACATCCAGGTACCAGAGCTCCCATAAGCTGTGTCTCCTACACTCAGGATCCAGAAATCCCATACACTGCGTATGCCTCTTGCCAGGCTACAGAACACTTGGAAAGAGCTTCTCCCTATACCCAGATACAGAACATAGGTAAACTGCCTCTCTCTACATCCAGGTAACAGAGCTCCAATCAGCTGCGTCTGCAGCACTCAGCATCCAGAAAACCCGCATATAGCGAATGCCCAATTACCAGCTACAGAATTCCAGGAAACAGCTCCTCTCTACACCAAGAATGGAGAATTCCTGGAAACTGTGTCTCTCTACATCCAGGGAACAGAGCTTCCATTCGCTGCCTCTCCTACACTCACTATGCAGCAATCCCATACACTGCGTATGCACATTTCCAGGCTACAGAACGCTTGGAAACAGCTTCTCCCTACACCCAGATGCAGAACTCAGGTAAACTGCCTCTCTCTCCATCCAGGTTACAGAACTCCCAGAAGCTGCGTCTGCTACCCTCAGCCTACAGAAAACCCGCATATAGCGAAAGCCTACTCCCAGGCTACAGAACTCTTGGAAACAGCTTCTCTCTACATTCAACATACAGAACTCCTGGAAATTGCATCTCTCTACACTTAGGTTACAGAACTCCCGTAAGGTGCATCTCCTACATAAGGATACAGCAAACCCGATGTAAGGAATGACTACATCCAGGATACAGGTCTCCACTAAACAGCTCCTCCCTACACCAAGGATAGAGAACTCTTGGAAACCGCATTTCCCTACATCCAGGTACCAGAGCTCCCATAAGCTGTGTCTCCTACACTCAGGATCCAGAAATCCCATACACTGCGTATGCCTCTTGCCAGGCTACAGAACACTTGGAAAGAGCTTCTCCCTATACCCAGATACAGAACATAGGTAAACTGCCTCTCTCTACATCCAGGTAACAGAGCTCCAATCAGCTGCGTCTGCAGCACTCAGCATCCAGAAAACCCGCATATAGCGAATGCCCAATTACCAGCTACAGAATTCCAGGAAACAGCTCCTCTCTACACCAAGAATGGAGAATTCCTGGAAACTGTGTCTCTCTACATCCAGGGAACAGAGCTTCCATTCGCTGCCTCTCCTACACTCACTATGCAGCAATCCCATACACTGCGTATGCACATTTCCAGGCTACAGAACGCTTGGAAACAGCTTCTCCCTACACCCAGATGCAGAACTCAGGTAAACTGCCTCTCTCTCCATCCAGGTTACAGAACTCCCAGAAGCTGCGTCTGCTACCCTCAGCCTACAGAAAACCCGCATATAGCGAAAGCCTACTCCCAGGCTACAGAACTCTTGGAAACAGCTTCTCTCTACATTCAACATACAGAACTCCTGGAAATTGCATCTCTCTACACTTAGGTTACAGAACTCCCGTAAGGTGCATCTCCTACATAAGGATACAGCAAACCCGATGTAAGGAATGACTACATCCAGGATACAGGTCTCCACTAAACAGCTCCTCCCTACACCAAGGATAGAGAACTCTTGGAAACCGCATTTCCCTACATCCAGGTATCAGAGCTCCCATAAGCTGTGTCTCCTACACTCAGGATCCAGAAATCCCATACACTGCGTATGCCTCTTGCCAGGCTACAGAACACTTGGGAAGAGCTTCTCCCTATACCCAGATACAGAACATAGGTAAACTGCCTCTCTCTACATCCAGGTAACAGAGCTCCAATCAGCTGCGTCTGCAGCACTCAGCATCCAGAAAACCCGCATATAGCGCATGCCCAATTACCAGCTACAGAATTCCAGGAAACAGCTCCTCTCTACACCAAGAATGGAGAATTCCTGGAAACTGTGTCTCTCTACATCCAGGGAACAGAGCTTCCATACGCTGCCTCTCCTACACTCACTATGCAGCAATCCCATACACTGCATATGCACATTTCCAGGCTACAGAACGCTTGGAAACAGCTTCTCCCTACACCCAGATGCAGAACTCAGGTAAACTGCCTCTCTCTACATCCAGGTAACAGAACTCCCAGAAGCTGCGTCTGCTACCCTCAGCCTACAGAAAACCCGCATATAGCGAAAGCCTACTCCCAGGCTACAGAACTCTTGGAAACAGCTTCTCTCTACATTCAACATACAGAACTCCTGGAAATTGCATCTCTCTACACTTAGGTTACAGAACTCCCGTAAGTTGCATCTCCTACATAAGGATACAGCAAACCCGATGTAAGGAATGACTACATCCAGGATACAGGTCTCCACTAAACAGCTCCTCCCTACACCAAGGATAGAGAACTCTTGGAAACCGCATTTCCCTACATCCAGGTATCAGAGCTCCCATAAGCTGTGTCTCCTACACTCAGGATCCAGAAATCCCATACACTGCGTATGCCTCTTGCCAGGCTACAGAACACTTGGGAAGAGCTTCTCCCTATACCCAGATACAGAACATAGGTAAACTGCCTCTCTCTACATCCAGGTAACAGAGCTCCAATCAGCTGCGTCTGCAGCACTCAGCATACAGAAAACCCGCATATAGCGCATGCCCAATTACCAGCTACAGAATTCCAGGAAACAGCTCCTCTCTACACCAAGAATGGAGAATTCCTGGAAACTGTGTCTCTCTACATCCAGGGAACAGAGCTTCCATACGCTGCCTCTCCTACACTCACTATGCAGCAATCCCATACACTGCGTATGCACATTTCCAGGCTACAGAACGCTTGGAAACAGCTTCTCCCTACACCCAGATGCAGAACTCAGGTAAACTGCCTCTCTCTCCATCCAGGTTACAGAACTCCCAGAAGCTGCGTCTGCTACCCTCAGCCTACAGAAAACCCGCATATAGCGAAAGCCTACTCCCAGGCTACAGAACTCTTGGAAACAGCTTCTCTCTACATTCAACATACAGAACTCCTGGAAATTGCATCTCTCTACACTTAGGTTACAGAACTCCCGTAAGTTGCATCTCCTACATAAGGATACAGCAAACCCGATGTAAGGAATGACTACATCCAGGATACAGGTCTCCACTAAACAGCTCCTCCCTACACCAAGGATAGAGAACTCTTGGAAACCGCATTTCCCTACATCCAGGTACCAGAGCTCCCATAAGCTGTGTCTCCTACACTCAGGATCCAGAAATCCCATACACTGCGTATGCCTCTTGCCAGGCTACAGAACACTTGGAAAGAGCTTCTCCCTATACCCAGATACAGAACATAGGTAAACTGCCTCTCTCTACATCCAGGTAACAGAGCTCCAATCAGCTGCGTCTGCAGCACTCAGCATCCAGAAAACCCGCATATAGCGAATGCCCAATTACCGGCTACAGAATTCCAGGAAACAGCTCCTCTCTACACCAAGAATGGAGAATTCCTGGAAACTGTGTCTCTCTACATCCAGGGAACAGAGCTTCCATTCGCTGCCTCTCCTACACTCACTATGCAGCAATCCCATACACTGCGTATGCACATTTCCAGGCTACAGAACGCTTGGAAACAGCTTCTCCCTACACCCAGATGCAGAACTCAGGTAAACTGCCTCTCTCTCCATCCAGGTTACAGAACTCCCAGAAGCTGCGTCTGCTACCCTCAGCCTACAGAAAACCCGCATATAGCGAAAGCCTACTCCCAGGCTACAGAACTCTTGGAAACAGCTTCTCTCTACATTCAACATACAGAACTCCTGGAAATTGCATCTCTCTACACTTAGGTTACAGAACTCCCGTAAGGTGCATCTCCTACATAAGGATACAGCAAACCCGATGTAAGGAATGACTACATCCAGGATACAGGTCTCCACTAAACAGCTCCTCCCTACACCAAGGATAGAGAACTCATGGAAACCGCATTTCCCTACATCCAGGTATCAGAGCTCCCATAAGCTGTGTCTCCTACACTCAGGATCCAGAAATCCCATACACTGCGTATGCCTCTTGCCAGGCTACAGAACACTTGGGAAGAGCTTCTCCCTATACCCAGATACAGAACATAGGTAAACTGCCTCTCTCTACATCCAGGTAACAGAGCTCCAATCAGCTGCGTCTGCAGCACTCAGCATCCAGAAAACCCGCATATAGCGCATGCCCAATTACCAGCTACAGAATTCCAGGAAACAGCTCCTCTCTACACCAAGAATGGAGAATTCCTGGAAACTGTGTCTCTCTACATCCAGGGAACAGAGCTTCCATACGCTGCCTCTCCTACACTCACTATGCAGCAATCCCATACACTGCATATGCACATTTCCAGGCTACAGAACGCTTGGAAACAGCTTCTCCCTACACCCAGATGCAGAACTCAGGTAAACTGCCTCTCTCTACATCCAGGTTACAGAACTCCCAGAAGCTGCGTCTGCTACCCTCAGCCTACAGAAAACCCGCATATAGCGAAAGCCTACTCCCAGGCTACAGAACTCTTGGAAACAGCTTCTCTCTACATTCAACATACAGAACTCCTGGAAATTGCATCTCTCTACACTTAGGTTACAGAACTCCCGTAAGTTGCATCTCCTACATAAGGATACAGCAAACCCGATGTAAGGAATGACTACATCCAGGATACAGGTCTCCAGTAAACAGCTCCTCCCTACACCAAGGATAGAGAACTCTTGGAAACCGCATTTCCCTACATCCAGGTATCAGAGCTCCCATAAGCTGTGTCTCCTACACTCAGGATCCAGAAATCCCATACACTGCGTATGCCTCTTGCCAGGCTACAGAACACTTGGGAAGAGCTTCTCCCTATACCCAGATACAGAACATAGGTAAACTGCCTCTCTCTACATCCAGGTAACAGAGCTCCAATCAGCTGCGTCTGCAGCACTCAGCATCCAGAAAACCCGCATATAGCGAATGCCTAATTACCAGCTACAGAATTCCAGGAAACAGCTCCTCTCTACACCAAGAATGGAGAATTCCTGGAAACTGTGTCTCTCTACATCCAGGGAACAGAGCTTCCATACGCTGCCTCTCCTACACTCACTATGCAGCAATCCCATACACTGCGTATGCACATTTCCAGGCTACAGAACGCTTGGAAACAGCTTCTCCCTACACCCAGATGCAGAACTCAGGTAAACTGCCTCTCTCTCCATCCAGGTTACAGAACTCCCAGAAGCTGCGTCCGCTACCCTCAGCCTACAGAAAACCCGCATATAGCGAAAGCCTACTCCCAGGCTACAGAACTCTTGGAAACAGCTTCTCTCTACATTCAACATACAGAACTCCTGGAAATTGCATCTCTCTACACTTAGGTTACAGAACTCCCGTAAGTTGCATCTCCTACATAAGGATACAGCAAACCCGATGTAAGGAATGACTACATCCAGGATACAGGTCTACACTAAACAGCTCCTCCCTACACCAAGGATAGAGAACTCATGGAAACCGCATTTCCCTACATCCAGGTATCAGAGCTCCCATAAGCTGTGTCTCCTACACTCAGGATCCAGAAATCCCATACACTGCGTATGCCTCTTGCCAGGCTACAGAACACTTGGGAAGAGCTTCTCCCTATACCCAGATACAGAACATAGGTAAACTGCCTCTCTCTACATCCAGGTAACAGAGCTCCAATCAGCTGCGTCTGCAGCACTCAGCATCCAGAAAACCCGCATATAGCGCATGCCCAATTACCAGCTACAGAATTCCAGGAAACAGCTCCTCTCTACACCAAGAATGGAGAATTCCTGGAAACTGTGTCTCTCTACATCCAGGGAACAGAGCTTCCATACGCTGCCTCTCCTACACTCACTATGCAGCAATCCCATACACTGCATATGCACATTTCCAGGCTACAGAACGCTTGGAAACAGCTTCTCCCTACACCCAGATGCAGAACTCAGGTAAACTGCCTCTCTCTACATCCAGGTTACAGAACTCCCAGAAGCTGCGTCTGCTACCCTCAGCCTACAGAAAACCCGCATATAGCGAAAGCCTACTCCCAGGCTACAGAACTCTTGGAAACAGCTTCTCTCTACATTCAACATACAGAACTCCTGGAAATTGCATCTCTCTACACTTAGGTTACAGAACTCCCGTAAGTTGCATCTCCTACATAAGGATACAGCAAACCCGATGTAAGGAATGACTACATCCAGGATACAGGTCTCCAGTAAACAGCTCCTCCCTACACCAAGGATAGAGAACTCTTGGAAACCGCATTTCCCTACATCCAGGTATCAGAGCTCCCATAAGCTGTGTCTCCTACACTCAGGATCCAGAAATCCCATACACTGCGTATGCCTCTTGCCAGGCTACAGAACACTTGGGAAGAGCTTCTCCCTATACCCAGATACAGAACATAGGTAAACTGCCTCTCTCTACATCCAGGTAACAGAGCTCCAATCAGCTGCGTCTGCAGCACTCAGCATCCAGAAAACCCGCATATAGCGAATGCCTAATTACCAGCTACAGAATTCCAGGAAACAGCTCCTCTCTACACCAAGAATGGAGAATTCCTGGAAACTGTGTCTCTCTACATCCAGGGAACAGAGCTTCCATACGCTGCCTCTCCTACACTCACTATGCAGCAATCCCATACACTGCGTATGCACATTTCCAGGCTACAGAACGCTTGGAAACAGCTTCTCCCTACACCCAGATGCAGAACTCAGGTAAACTGCCTCTCTCTCCATCCAGGTTACAGAACTCCCAGAAGCTGCGTCCGCTACCCTCAGCCTACAGAAAACCCGCATATAGCGAAAGCCTACTCCCAGGCTACAGAACTCTTGGAAACAGCTTCTCTCTACATTCAACATACAGAACTCCTGGAAATTGCATCTCTCTACACTTAGGTTACAGAACTCCCGTAAGTTGCATCTCCTACATAAGGATACAGCAAACCCGATGTAAGGAATGACTACATCCAGGATACAGGTCTACACTAAACAGCTCCTCCCTACACCAAGGATAGAGAACTCTTGGAAACCGCATTTCCCTACATCCAGGTACCAGAGCTCCCATAAGCTGTGTCTCCTACACTCAGGATCCAGAAATCCCATACACTGCGTATGCCTCTTGCCAGGCTACAGAACACTTGGAAAGAGCTTCTCCCTATACCCAGATACAGAACATAGGTAAACTGCCTCTCTCTACATCCAGGTAACAGAGCTCCAATCAGCTGCGTCTGCAGCACTCAGCATCCAGAAAACCCGCATATAGCGAATGCCCAATTACCAGCTACAGAATTCCAGGAAACAGCTCCTCTCTACACCAAGAATGGAGAATTCCTGGAAACTGTGTCTCTCTACATCCAGGGAACAGAGCTTCCATACGCTGCCTCTCCTACACTCACTATGCAGCAATCCCATACACTGCGTATGCACATTTCCAGGCTACAGAACGCTTGGAAACAGCTTCTCCCTACACCCAGATGCAGAACTCAGGTAAACTGCCTCTCTCTCCATCCAGGTTACAGAACTCCCAGAAGCTGCGTCCGCTACCCTCAGCCTACAGAAAACCCGCATATAGCGAAAGCCTACTCCCAGGCTACAGAACTCTTGGAAACAGCTTCTCTCTACATTCAACATACAGAACTCCTGGAAATTGCATCTCTCTACACTTAGGTTACAGAACTCCCGTAAGTTGCATCTCCTACATAAGGATACAGCAAACCCGATGTAAGGAATGACTACATCCAGGATACAGGTCTCCAGTAAACAGCTCCTCCCTACACCAAGGATAGAGAACTCTTGGAAACCGCATTTCCCTACATCCAGGTACCAGAGCTCCCATAAGCTGTGTCTCCTACACTCAGGATCCAGAAATCCCATACACTGCGTATGCCTCTTGCCAGGCTACAGAACACTTGGAAAGAGCTTCTCCCTATACCCAGATACAGAACATAGGAAAACTGCCTCTCTCTACATCCAGGTAACAGAGCTCCAATCAGCTGCGTCTGCAGCACTCAGCATACAGAAAACCCGCATATAGCGAATGCCCAATTACCAGCTACAGAATTCCAGGAAACAGCTCCTCTCTACACCAAGAATGGAGAATTCCTGGAAACTGTGTCTCTCTACATCCAGGGAACAGAGCTTCCATTCGCTGCCTCTCCTACACTCACTATGCAGCAATCCCATACACTGCGTATGCACATTTCCAGGCTACAGAACGCTTGGAAACAGCTTCTCCCTACACCCAGATGCAGAACTCAGGTAAACTGCCTCTCTCTCCATCCAGGTTACAGAACTCCCAGAAGCTGCGTCTGCTACCCTCAGCCTACAGAAAACCCGCATATAGCGAAAGCCTACTCCCAGGCTACAGAACTCTTGGAAACAGCTTCTCTCTACATTCAACATACAGAACTCCTGGAAATTGCATCTCTCTACACTTAGGTTACAGAACTCCCGTAAGTTGCATCTCCTACATAAGGATACAGCAAACCCGATGTAAGGAATGACTACATCCAGGATACAGGTCTCCACTAAACAGCTCCTCCCTACACCAAGGATAGAGAACTCTTGGAAACCGCATTTCCCTACATCCAGGTATCAGAGCTCCCATAAGCTGTGTCTCCTACACTCAGGATCCAGAAATCCCATACACTGCGTATGCCTCTTGCCAGGCTACAGAACACTTGGGAAGAGCTTCTCCCTATACCCAGATACAGAACATAGGTAAACTGCCTCTCTCTACATCCAGGTAACAGAGCTCCAATCAGCTGCGTCTGCAGCACTCAGCATCCAGAAAACCCGCATATAGCGAATGCACAATTACCGGCTACAGAATTCCAGGAAACAGCTCCTCTCTACACCAAGAATGGAGAATTCCTGGAAACTGTGTCTCTCTACATCCAGGGAACAGAGCTTCCATACACTGCCTCTCCTACACTCACTATGCAGCAATCCCGTACACTGCGTATGCACATTTCCAGGCTACAGAACGCTTGGAAACAGCTTCTCCCTACACCCAGATGCAGAACTCAGGTAAACTGCCTCTCTCTCCATCCAGGTTACAGAACTCCCAGAAGCTGCGTCTGCTACCCTCAGCCTACAGAAAACCCGCATATAGCGAAAGCCTACTTCCAGGCTACAGAACACTTGGAAAGAGCTTCTCTCTACATTCAACATACAGAACTCCTGGAAATTGCATCTCTCTACACTTAGGTTACAGAACTCCCGTAAGTTGCATCTCCTACATAAGGATACAGCAAACCCGATGTAAGGAATGACTACATCCAGGATACAGGTCTCCAGTAAACAGCTCCTCCCTACACCAAGGATAGAGAACTCTTGGAAACCGCATTTCCCTACATCCAGGTACCAGAGCTCCCATAAGCTGTGTCTCCTACACTCAGGATCCAGAAATCCCATACACTGCGTATGCCTCTTGCCAGGCTACAGAACACTTGGGAAGAGCTTCTCCCTATACCCAGATACAGAACATAGGAAAACTGCCTCTCTCTACATCCAGGTAACAGAGCTCCAATCAGCTGCGTCTGCAGCACTCAGCATACAGAAAACCCGCATATAGCGCATGCCCAATTACCAGCTACAGAATTCCAGGAAACAGCTCCTCTCTACACCAAGAATGGAGAATTCCTGGAAACTGTGTCTCTCTACATCCAGGGAACAGAGCTTCCATACGCTGCCTCTCCTACACTCACTATGCAGCAATCCCGTACACTGCGTATGCACATTTCCAGGCTACAGAACGCTTGGAAACAGCTTCTCCCTACACCCAGATGCAGAACTCAGGTAAACTGCCTCTCTCTCCATCCAGGTTACAGAACTCCCAGAAGCTGCGTCTGCTACCCTCAGCATACAGAAAACCCGCATATAGCGAAAGCCTACTCCCAGGCTACAGAACTCTTGGAAACAGCTTCTCTCTACATTCAACATACAGAACTCCTGGAAATTGCATCTCTCTACACTTAGGTTACAGAACTCCCGTAAGTTGCATCTCCTACATAAGGATACAGCAACCCGATGTAAGGAATGACTACATCCAGGATACAGGTCTCCACTAAACAGCTCCTCCCTACACCAAGGATAGAGAACTCTTGGAAACCGCATTTCCCTACATCCAGGTATCAGAGCTCCCATAAGCTGTGTCTCCTACACTCAGGATCCAGAAATCCCATACACTGCGTATGCCTCTTGCCAGGCTACAGAACACTTGGAAAGAGCTTCTCCCTATACCCAGATACAGAACATAGGTAAACTGCCTCTCTCTACATCCAGGTAACAGAGCTCCAATCAGCTGCGTCTGCAGCACTCAGCATACAGAAAACCCGCATATAGCGCATGCCCAATTACCAGCTACAGAATTCCAGGAAACAGCTCCTCTCTACACCAAGAATGGAGAATTCCTGGAAACTGTGTCTCTCTACATCCAGGGAACAGAGCTTCCATACGCTGCCTCTCCTACACTCACTATGCAGCAATCCCGTACACTGCGTATGCACATTTCCAGGCTACAGAACGCTTGGAAACAGCTTCTCCCTACACCCAGATGCAGAACTCAGGTAAACTGCCTCTCTCTCCATCCAGGTTACAGAACTCCCAGAAGCTGCGTCTGCTACCCTCAGCCTACAGAAAACCCGCATATAGCGAAAGCCTACTCCCAGGCTACAGAACTCTTGGAAACAGCTTCTCTCTACATTCAACATACAGAACTCCTGGAAATTGCATCTCTCTACACTTAGGTTACAGAACTCCCGTAAGGTGCATCTCCTACATAAGGATACAGCAAACCCGATGTAAGGAATGACTACATCCAGGATACAGGTCTCCACTAACAGCTCCTCCCTACACCAAGGATAGAGAACTCTTGGAAACCGCATTTCCCTACATCCAGGTATCAGAGCTCCCATAAGCTGTGTCTCCTACACTCAGGATCCAGAAATCCCATACACTGCGTATGCCTCTTGCCAGGCTACAGAACACTTGGGAAGAGCTTCTACCTATACCCAGATACAGAACATAGGTAAACTGCCTCTCTCTACATCCAGGTAACAGAGCTCCAATCAGCTGCGTCTGCAGCACTCAGCATCCAGAAAACCCGCATATAGCGAATGCCCAATTACCAGCTACAGAATTCCAGGAAACAGCTCCTCTCTACACCAAGAATGGAGAATTCCTGGAAACTGTGTCTCTCTACATCCAGGGAACAGAGCTTCCATATGCTGCCTCTCCTAAACTCACTATGCAGCAATCCCGTACACTGCGTATGCACATTTCCAGGCTACAGAATGCTTGGAAACAGCTTCTCCCTACACCCAGATGCAGAACTCAGGTAAACTGCCTCTCTCTCCATCCAGGTTACAGAACTCCCAGAAGCTGCGTCTGCTACCCTCAGCCTACAGAAAACCCGCATATAGCGAAAGCCTACTCCCAGGCTACAGAACTCTTGGAAACAGCTTCTCTCTACATTCAACATACAGAACTCCTGGAAATTGCATCTCTCTACACTTAGGTTACAGAACTCCCGTAAGTTGCATCTCCTACATAAGGATACAGCAAACCCGATGTAAGGAATGACTACATCCAGGATACAGGTCTCCACTAAACAGCTCCTCCCTACACCAAGGATAGAGAACTCTTGGAAACCGCATTTCCCTACATCCAGGTACCAGAGCTCCCATAAGCTGTGTCTCCTACACTCAGGATCCAGAAATCCCATACACTGCGTATGCCTCTTGCCAGGCTACAGAACACTTGGGAAGAGCTTCTCCCTATACCCAGATACAGAACATAGGTAAACTGCCTCTCTCTACATCCAGGTAACAGAGCTCCAATCAGCTGCGTCTGCAGCACTCAGCATCCAGAAAACCCGCATATAGCGAATGCCCAATTACCAGCTACAGAATTCCAGGAAACAGCTCCTCTCTACACCAAGAATGGAGAATTCCTGGAAACTGTGTCTCTCTACATCCAGGGAACAGAGCTTCCATACGCTGCCTCTCCTACACTCACTATGCAGCAATCCCATACACTGCGTATGCACATTTCCAGGCTACAGAACGCTTGGAAACAGCTTCTCCCTACACCCAGATGCAGAACTCAGGTAAACTGCCTCTCTCTCCATCCAGGTTACAGAACTCCCAGAAGCTGCGTCCGCTACCCTCAGCCTACAGAAAACCCGCATATAGCGAAAGCCTACTCCCAGGCTACAGAACTCTTGGAAACAGCTTCTCTCTACATTCAACATACAGAACTCCTGGAAATTGCATCTCTCTACACTTAGGTTACAGAACTCCCGTAAGTTGCATCTCCTACATAAGGATACAGCAAACCCGATGTAAGGAATGACTACATCCAGGATACAGGTCTACACTAAACAGCTCCTCCCTACACCAAGGATAGAGAACTCTTGGAAACCGCATTTCCCTACATCCAGGTACCAGAGCTCCCATAAGCTGTGTCTCCTACACTCAGGATCCAGAAATCCCATACACTGCGTATGCCTCTTGCCAGGCTACAGAACACTTGGAAAGAGCTTCTCCCTATACCCAGATACAGAACATAGGTAAACTGCCTCTCTCTACATCCAGGTGACAGAGCTCCAATCAGCTGCGTCTGCAGCACTCAGCATCCAGAAAACCCGCATATAGCGAATGCCCAATTACCAGCTACAGAATTCCAGGAAACAGCTCCTCTCTACACCAAGAATGGAGAATTCCTGGAAACTGTGTCTCTCTACATCCAGGGAACAGAGCTTCCATACGCTGCCTCTCCTACACTCACTATGCAGCAATCCCATACACTGCGTATGCACATTTCCAGGCTACAGAACGCTTGGAAACAGCTTCTCCCTACACCCAGATGCAGAACTCAGGTAAACTGCCTCTCTCCCCATCCAGGTTACAGAACTCCCAGAAGCTGCGTCCGCTACCCTCAGCCTACAGAAAACCCGCATATAGCGAAAGCCTACTCCCAGGCTACAGAACTCTTGGAAACAGCTTCTCTCTACATTCAACATACAGAACTCCTGGAAATTGCATCTCTCTACACTTAGGTTACAGAACTCCCGTAAGTTGCATCTCCTACATAAGGATACAGCAAACCCGATGTAAGGAATGACTACATCCAGGATACAGGTCTCCACTAAACAGCTCCTCCCTACACCAAGGATAGAGAACTCTTGGAAACCGCATTTCCCTACATCCAGGTATCAGAGCTCCCATAAGCTGTGTCTCCTACACTCAGGATCCAGAAATCCCATACACTGCGTATGCCTCTTGCCAGGCTACAGAACACTTGGAAAGAGCTTCTCCCTATACCCAGATACAGAACATAGGTAAACTGCCTCTCTCTACATCCAGGTAACAGAGCTCCAATCAGCTGCGTCTGCAGCACTCAGCATACAGAAAACCCGCATATAGCGAATGCCCAATTACCAGCTACAGAATTCCAGGAAACAGCTCCTCTCTACACCAAGAATGGAGAATTCCTGGAAACTGTGTCTCTCTACATCCAGGGAACAGAGCTTCCATACGCTGCCTCTCCTACACTCACTATGCAGCAATCCCATACACTGCGTATGCACATTTCCAGGCTACAGAACGCTTGGAAACAGCTTCTCCCTACACCCAGATGCAGAACTCAGGTAAACTGCCTCTCTCTCCATCCAGGTTACAGAACTCCCAGAAGCTGCGTCTGCTACCCTCAGCCTACAGAAAACCCGCATATAGCGAAAGCCTACTCCCAGGCTACAGAACTCTTGGAAACAGCTTCTCTCTACATTCAACATACAGAACTCCTGGAAATTGCATCTCTCTACACTTAGGTTACAGAACTCCCGTAAGTTGCATCTCCTACATAAGGATACAGCAACCCGATGTAAGGAATGACTACATCCAGGATACAGGTCTCCACTAAACAGCTCCTCCTTACACCAAGGATAGAGAACTCTTGGAAACCGCATTTCCCTACATCCAGGTATCAGAGCTCCCATAAGCTGTGTCTCCTACACTCAGGATCCAGAAATCCCATACACTGCGTATGCCTCTTGCCAGGCTACAGAACACTTGGAAAGAGCTTCTCCCTATACCCAGATACAGAACATAGGTAAACTGCCTCTCTCTACATCCAGGTAACAGAGCTCCAATCAGCTGCGTCTGCAGCACTCAGCATACAGAAAACCCGCATATAGCGAATGCCCAATTACCAGCTACAGAATTCCAGGAAACAGCTCCTCTCTACACCAAGAATGGAGAATTCCTGGAAACTGTGTCTCTCTACATCCAGGGAACAGAGCTTCCATACGCTGCCTCTCCTACACTCACTATGCAGCAATCCCGTACACTGCGTATGCACATTTCCAGGCTACAGAACGCTTGGAAACAGCTTCTCCCTACACCCAGATGCAGAACTCAGGTAAACTGCCTCTCTCTCCATCCAGGTTACAGAACTCCCAGAAGCTGCGTCTGCTACCCTCAGCCTACAGAAAACCCGCATATAGCGAAAGCCTACTCCCAGGCTACAGAACTCTTGGAAACAGCTTCTCTCTACATTCAACATACAGAACTCCTGGAAATTGCATCTCTCTACACTTAGGTTACAGAACTCCCGTAAGGTGCATCTCCTACATAAGGATACAACAAACCCGATGTAAGGAATGACTACATCCAGGATACAGGTCTCCACTAAACAGCTCCTCCCTACACCAAGGATAGAGAACTCTTGGAAACCGCATTTCCCTACATCCAGGTATCAGAGCTCCCATAAGCTGTGTCTCCTACACTCAGGATCCAGAAATCCCATACACTGCGTATGCCTCTTGCCAGGCTACAGAACACTTGGGAAGAGCTTCTACCTATACCCAGATACAGAACATAGGTAAACTGCCTCTCTCTACATCCAGGTAACAGAGCTCCAATCAGCTGCGTCTGCAGCACTCAGCATCCAGAAAACCCGCATATAGCGAATGCCCAATTACCAGCTACAGAATTCCAGGAAACAGCTCCTCTCTACACCAAGAATGGAGAATTCCTGGAAACTGTGTCTCTCTACATCCAGGGAACAGAGCTTCCATACGCTGCCTCTCCTAAACTCACTATGCAGCAATCCCGTACACTGCGTATGCACATTTCCAGGCTACAGAATGCTTGGAAACAGCTTCTCCCTACACCCAGATGCAGAACTCAGGTAAACTGCCTCTCTCTCCATCCAGGTTACAGAACTCCCAGAAGCTGCGTCTGCTACCCTCAGCCTACAGAAAACCCGCATATAGCGAAAGCCTACTCCCAGGCTACAGAACTCTTGGAAACAGCTTCTCTCTACATTCAACATACAGAACTCCTGGAAATTGCATCTCTCTACACTTAGGTTACAGAACTCCCGTAAGTTGCATCTCCTACATAAGGATACAGCAAACCCGATGTAAGGAATGACTACATCCAGGATACAGGTCTCCACTAAACAGCTCCTCCCTACACCAAGGATAGAGAACTCTTGGAAACCGCATTTCCCTACATCCAGGTACCAGAGCTCCCATAAGCTGTGTCTCCTACACTCAGGATCCAGAAATCCCATACACTGCGTATGCCTCTTGCCAGGCTACAGAACACTTGGGAAGAGCTTCTCCCTATACCCAGATACAGAACATAGGTAAACTGCCTCTCTCTACATCCAGGTAACAGAGCTCCAATCAGCTGCGTCTGCAGCACTCAGCATCCAGAAAACCCGCATATAGCGAATGCCCAATTACCAGCTACAGAATTCCAGGAAACAGCTCCTCTCTACACCAAGAATGGAGAATTCCTGGAAACTGTGTCTCTCTACATCCAGGGAACAGAGCTTCCATACGCTGCCTCTCCTACACTCACTATGCAGCAATCCCATACACTGCGTATGCACATTTCCAGGCTACAGAACGCTTGGAAACAGCTTCTCCCTACACCCAGATGCAGAACTCAGGTAAACTGCCTCTCTCTCCATCCAGGTTACAGAACTCCCAGAAGCTGCGTCCGCTACCCTCAGCCTACAGAAAACCCGCATATAGCGAAAGCCTACTCCCAGGCTACAGAACTCTTGGAAACAGCTTCTCTCTACATTCAACATACAGAACTCCTGGAAATTGCATCTCTCTACACTTAGGTTACAGAACTCCCGTAAGTTGCATCTCCTACATAAGGATACAGCAAACCCGATGTAAGGAATGACTACATCCAGGATACAGGTCTACACTAAACAGCTCCTCCCTACACCAAGGATAGAGAACTCTTGGAAACCGCATTTCCCTACATCCAGGTACCAGAGCTCCCATAAGCTGTGTCTCCTACACTCAGGATCCAGAAATCCCATACACTGCGTATGCCTCTTGCCAGGCTACAGAACACTTGGAAAGAGCTTCTCCCTATACCCAGATACAGAACATAGGTAAACTGCCTCTCTCTACATCCAGGTGACAGAGCTCCAATCAGCTGCGTCTGCAGCACTCAGCATCCAGAAAACCCGCATATAGCGAATGCCCAATTACCAGCTACAGAATTCCAGGAAACAGCTCCTCTCTACACCAAGAATGGAGAATTCCTGGAAACTGTGTCTCTCTACATCCAGGGAACAGAGCTTCCATACGCTGCCTCTCCTACACTCACTATGCAGCAATCCCATACACTGCGTATGCACATTTCCAGGCTACAGAACGCTTGGAAACAGCTTCTCCCTACACCCAGATGCAGAACTCAGGTAAACTGCCTCTCTCCCCATCCAGGTTACAGAACTCCCAGAAGCTGCGTCCGCTACCCTCAGCCTACAGAAAACCCGCATATAGCGAAAGCCTACTCCCAGGCTACAGAACTCTTGGAAACAGCTTCTCTCTACATTCAACATACAGAACTCCTGGAAATTGCATCTCTCTACACTTAGGTTACAGAACTCCCGTAAGTTGCATCTCCTACATAAGGATACAGCAAACCCGATGTAAGGAATGACTACATCCAGGATACAGGTCTCCACTAAACAGCTCCTCCCTACACCAAGGATAGAGAACTCTTGGAAACCGCATTTCCCTACATCCAGGTATCAGAGCTCCCATAAGCTGTGTCTCCTACACTCAGGATCCAGAAATCCCATACACTGCGTATGCCTCTTGCCAGGCTACAGAACACTTGGAAAGAGCTTCTCCCTATACCCAGATACAGAACATAGGTAAACTGCCTCTCTCTACATCCAGGTAACAGAGCTCCAATCAGCTGCGTCTGCAGCACTCAGCATACAGAAAACCCGCATATAGCGAATGCCCAATTACCAGCTACAGAATTCCAGGAAACAGCTCCTCTCTACACCAAGAATGGAGAATTCCTGGAAACTGTGTCTCTCTACATCCAGGGAACATACCTTCCATACGCTGCCTCTCCTACACTCACTATGCAGCAATCCCATACACTGCGTATGCACATTTCCAGGCTACAGAACGCTTGGAAACAGCTTCTCCCTACACCCAGATGCAGAACTCAGGTAAACTGCCTCTCTCTCCATCCAGGTTACAGAACTCCCAGAAGCTGCGTCTGCTACCCTCAGCCTACAGAAAACCCGCATATAGCGAAAGCCTACTCCCAGGCTACAGAACTCTTGGAAACAGCTTCTCTCTACATTCAACATACAGAACTCCTGGAAATTGCATCTCTCTACACTTAGGTTACAGAACTCCCGTAAGTTGCATCTCCTACATAAGGATACAGCAAACCCGATGTAAGGAATGACTACATCCAGGATACAGGTCTCCAGTAAACAGCTCCTCCCTACACCAAGGATAGAGAACTCTTGGAAACCGCATTTCCCTACATCCAGGTACCAGAGCTCCCATAAGCTGTGTCTCCTACACTCAGGATCCAGAAATCCCATACACTGCGTATGCCTCTTGCCAGGCTACAGAACACTTGGAAAGAGCTTCTCCCTATACCCAGATACAGAACATAGGAAAACTGCCTCTCTCTACATCCAGGTAACAGAGCTCCAATCAGCTGCGTCTGCAGCACTCAGCATACAGAAAACCCGCATATAGCGAATGCCCAATTACCAGCTACAGAATTCCAGGAAACAGCTCCTCTCTACACCAAGAATGGAGAATTCCTGGAAACTGTGTCTCTCTACATCCAGGGAACAGAGCTTCCATACGCTGCCTCTCCTACACTCACTATGCAGCAATCCCATACACTGCGTATGCACATTTCCAGGCTACAGAACGCTTGGAAACAGCTTCTCCCTACACCCAGATGCAGAACTCAGGTAAACTGCCTCTCTCTCCATCCAGGTTACAGAACTCCCAGAAGCTGCGTCCGCTACCCTCAGCCTACAGAAAACCCGCATATAGCGAAAGCCTACTCCCAGGCTACAGAACTCTTGGAAACAGCTTCTCTCTACATTCAACATACAGAACTCCTGGAAATTGCATCTCTCTACACTTAGGTTACAGAACTCCCGTAAGTTGCATCTCCTACATAAGGATACAGCAAACCCGATGTAAGGAATGACTACATCCAGGATACAGGTCTCCACTAAACAGCTCCTCCCTACACCAAGGATAGAGAACTCTTGGAAACCGCATTTCCCTACATCCAGGTACCAGAGCTCCCATAAGCTGTGTCTCCTACACTCAGGATCCAGAAATCCCATACACTGCGTATGCCTCTTGCCAGGCTACAGAACACTTGGAAAGAGCTTCTCCCTATACCCAGATACAGAACATAGGAAAACTGCCTCTCTCTACATCCAGGTAACAGAGCTCCAATCAGCTGCGTCTGCAGCACTCAGCATACAGAAAACCCGCATATAGCGAATGCCCAATTACCAGCTACAGAATTCCAGGAAACAGCTCCTCTCTACACCAAGAATGGAGAATTCCTGGAAACTGTGTCTCTCTACATCCAGGGAACAGAGCTTCCATTCGCTGCCTCTCCTACACTCACTATGCAGCAATCCCATACACTGCGTATGCACATTTCCAGGCTACAGAACGCTTGGAAACAGCTTCTCCCTACACCCAGATGCAGAACTCAGGTAAACTGCCTCTCTCTCCATCCAGGTTACAGAACTCCCAGAAGCTGCGTCTGCTACCCTCAGCCTACAGAAAACCCGCATATAGCGAAAGCCTACTCCCAGGCTACAGAACTCTTGGAAACAGCTTCTCTCTACATTCAACATACAGAACTCCTGGAAATTGCATCTCTCTACACTTAGGTTACAGAACTCCCGTAAGTTGCATCTCCTACATAAGGATACAGCAAACCCGATGTAAGGAATGACTACATCCAGGATACAGGTCTCCACTAAACAGCTCCTCCCTACACCAAGGATAGAGAACTCTTGGAAACCGCATTTCCCTACATCCAGGTATCAGAGCTCCCATAAGCTGTGTCTCCTACACTCAGGATCCAGAAATCCCATACACTGCGTATGCCTCTTGCCAGGCTACAGAACACTTGGGAAGAGCTTCTCCCTATACCCAGATACAGAACATAGGTAAACTGCCTCTCTCTACATCCAGGTAACAGAGCTCCAATCAGCTGCGTCTGCAGCACTCAGCATCCAGAAAACCCGCATATAGCGAATGCCCAATTACCGGCTACAGAATTCCAGGAAACAGCTCCTCTCTACACCAAGAATGGAGAATTCCTGGAAACTGTGTCTCTCTACATCCAGGGAACAGAGCTTCCATACACTGCCTCTCCTACACTCACTATGCAGCAATCCCGTACACTGCGTATGCACATTTCCAGGCTACAGAACGCTTGGAAACAGCTTCTCCCTACACCCAGATGCAGAACTCAGGTAAACTGCCTCTCTCTCCATCCAGGTTACAGAACTCCCAGAAGCTGCGTCTGCTACCCTCAGCCTACAGAAAACCCGCATATAGCGAAAGCCTACTTCCAGGCTACAGAACACTTGGAAAGAGCTTCTCTCTACATTCAACATACAGAACTCCTGGAAATTGCATCTCTCTACACTTAGGTTACAGAACTCCCGTAAGTTGCATCTCCTACATAAGGATACAGCAAACCCGATGTAAGGAATGACTACATCCAGGATACAGGTCTCCAGTAAACAGCTCCTCCCTACACCAAGGATAGAGAACTCTTGGAAACCGCATTTCCCTACATCCAGGTACCAGAGCTCCCATAAGCTGTGTCTCCTACACTCAGGATCCAGAAATCCCATACACTGCGTATGCCTCTTGCCAGGCTACAGAACACTTGGGAAGAGCTTCTCCCTATACCCAGATACAGAACATAGGAAAACTGCCTCTCTCTACATCCAGGTAACAGAGCTCCAATCAGCTGCGTCTGCAGCACTCAGCATACAGAAAACCCGCATATAGCGCATGCCCAATTACCAGCTACAGAATTCCAGGAAACAGCTCCTCTCTACACCAAGAATGGAGAATTCCTGGAAACTGTGTCTCTCTACATCCAGGGAACAGAGCTTCCATACGCTGCCTCTCCTACACTCACTATGCAGCAATCCCGTACACTGCGTATGCACATTTCCAGGCTACAGAATGCTTGGAAACAGCTTCTCCCTACACCCAGATGCAGAACTCAGGTAAACTGCCTCTCTCTCCATCCAGGTTACAGAACTCCCAGAAGCTGCGTCCGCTACCCTCAGCCTACAGAAAACCCGCATATAGCGAAAGCCTACTCCCAGGCTACAGAACTCTTGGAAACAGCTTCTCTCTACATTCAACATACAGAACTCCTGGAAATTGCATCTCTCTACACTTAGGTTACAGAACTCCCGTAAGTTGCATCTCCTACATAAGGATACAGCAAACCCGATGTAAGGAATGACTACATCCAGGATACAGGTCTCCACTAAACAGCTCCTCCCTACACCAAGGATAGAGAACTCTTGGAAACCGCATTTCCCTACATCCAGGTATCAGAGCTCCCATAAGCTGTGTCTCCTACACTCAGGATCCAGAAATCCCATACACTGCGTATGCCTCTTGCCAGGCTACAGAACACTTGGAAAGAGCTTCTCCCTATACCCAGATACAGAACATAGGTAAACTGCCTCTCTCTACATCCAGGTAACAGAGCTCCAATCAGCTGCGTCTGCAGCACTCAGCATACAGAAAACCCGCATATAGCGAATGCCCAATTACCAGCTACAGAATTCCAGGAAACAGCTCCTCTCTACACCAAGAATGGAGAATTCCTGGAAACTGTGTCTCTCTACATCCAGGGAACAGACCTTCCATACGCTGCCTCTCCTACACTCACTATGCAGCAATCCCATACACTGCGTATGCACATTTCCAGGCTACAGAACGCTTGGAAACAGCTTCTCCCTACACCCAGATGCAGAACTCAGGTAAACTGCCTCTCTCTCCATCCAGGTTACAGAACTCCCAGAAGCTGCGTCCGCTACCCTCAGCCTACAGAAAACCCGCATATAGCGAAAGCCTACTCCCAGGCTACAGAACTCTTGGAAACAGCTTCTCTCTACATTCAACATACAGAACTCCTGGAAATTGCATCTCTCTACACTTAGGTTACAGAACTCCCGTAAGTTGCATCTCCTACATAAGGATACAGCAAACCCGATGTAAGGAATGACTACATCCAGGATACAGGTCTCCAGTAAACAGCTCCTCCCTACACCAAGGATAGAGAACTCTTGGAAACCGCATTTCCCTACATCCAGGTACCAGAGCTCCCATAAGCTGTGTCTCCTACACTCAGGATCCAGAAATCCCATACACTGCGTATGCCTCTTGCCAGGCTACAGAACACTTGGAAAGAGCTTCTCCCTATACCCAGATACAGAACATAGGAAAACTGCCTCTCTCTACATCCAGGTAACAGAGCTCCAATCAGCTGCGTCTGCAGCACTCAGCATACAGAAAACCCGCATATAGCGAATGCCCAATTACCAGCTACAGAATTCCAGGAAACAGCTCCTCTCTACACCAAGAATGGAGAATTCCTGGAAACTGTGTCTCTCTACATCCAGGGAACAGAGCTTCCATTCGCTGCCTCTCCTACACTCACTATGCAGCAATCCCATACACTGCGTATGCACATTTCCAGGCTACAGAACGCTTGGAAACAGCTTCTCCCTACACCCAGATGCAGAACTCAGGTAAACTGCCTCTCTCTCCATCCAGGTTACAGAACTCCCAGAAGCTGCGTCTGCTACCCTCAGCCTACAGAAAACCCGCATATAGCGAAAGCCTACTCCCAGGCTACAGAACTCTTGGAAAGAGCTTCTCTCTACATTCAACATACAGAACTCCTGGAAATTGCATCTCTCTACACTTAGGTTACAGAACTCCCGTAAGTTGCATCTCCTACATAAGGATACAGCAAACCCGATGTAAGGAATGACTACATCCAGGATACAGGTCTCCACTAAACAGCTCCTCCCTACACCAAGGATAGAGAACTCTTGGAAACCGCATTTCCCTACATCCAGGTATCAGAGCTCCCATAAGCTGTGTCTCCTACACTCAGGATCCAGAAATCCCATACACTGCGTATGCCTCTTGCCAGGCTACAGAACACTTGGGAAGAGCTTCTCCCTATACCCAGATACAGAACATAGGTAAAATGCCTCTCTCTACATCCAGGTAACAGAGCTCCAATCAGCTGCGTCTGCAGCACTCAGCATCCAGAAAACCCGCATATAGCGAATGCCCAATTACCGGCTACAGAATTCCAGGAAACAGCTCCTCTCTACACCAAGAATGGAGAATTCCTGGAAACTGTGTCTCTCTACATCCAGGGAACAGAGCTTCCATACACTGCCTCTCCTACACTCACTATGCAGCAATCCCGTACACTGCGTATGCACATTTCCAGGCTACAGAACGCTTGGAAACAGCTTCTCCCTACACCCAGATGCAGAACTCAGGTAAACTGCCTCTCTCTCCATCCAGGTTACAGAACTCCCAGAAGCTGCGTCTGCTACCCTCAGCCTACAGAAAACCCGCATATAGCGAAAGCCTACTTCCAGGCTACAGAACACTTGGAAAGAGCTTCTCTCTACATTCAACATACAGAACTCCTGGAAATTGCATCTCTCTACACTTAGGTTACAGAACTCCCGTAAGTTGCATCTCCTACATAAGGATACAGCAAACCCGATGTAAGGAATGACTACATCCAGGATACAGGTCTCCAGTAAACAGCTCCTCCCTACACCAAGGATAGAGAACTCTTGGAAACCGCATTTCCCTACATCCAGGTACCAGAGCTCCCATAAGCTGTGTCTCCTACACTCAGGATCCAGAAATCCCATACACTGCGTATGCCTCTTGCCAGGCTACAGAACACTTGGGAAGAGCTTCTCCCTATACCCAGATACAGAACATAGGAAAACTGCCTCTCTCTACATCCAGGTAACAGAGCTCCAATCAGCTGCGTCTGCAGCACTCAGCATACAGAAAACCCGCATATAGCGCATGCCCAATTACCAGCTACAGAATTCCAGGAAACAGCTCCTCTCTACACCAAGAATGGAGAATTCCTGGAAACTGTGTCTCTCTACATCCAGGGAACAGAGCTTCCATACGCTGCCTCTCTACACTCACTATGCAGCAATCCCGTACACTGCGTATGCACATTTCCAGGCTACAGAATGCTTGGAAACAGCTTCTCCCTACACCCAGATGCAGAACTCAGGTAAACTGCCTCTCTCTCCATCCAGGTTACAGAACTCCCAGAAGCTGCGTCGCTACCCTCAGCCTACAGAAAACCCGCATATAGCGAAAGCCTACTCCCAGGCTACAGAACTCTTGGAAACAGCTTCTCTCTACATTCAACATACAGAACTCCTGGAAATTGCATCTCTCTACACTTAGGTTACAGAACTCCCGTAAGTTGCATCTCCTACATAAGGATACAGCAAACCCGATGTAAGGAATGACTACATCCAGGATACAGGTCTCCACTAAACAGCTCCTCCCTACACCAAGGATAGAGAACTCTTGGAAACCGCATTTCCCTACATCCAGGTATCAGAGCTCCCATAAGCTGTGTCTCCTACACTCAGGATCCAGAAATCCCATACACTGCGTATGCCTCTTGCCAGGCTACAGAACACTTGGAAAGAGCTTCTCCCTATACCCAGATACAGAACATAGGTAAACTGCCTCTCTCTACATCCAGGTAACAGAGCTCCAATCAGCTGCGTCTGCAGCACTCAGCATACAGAAAACCCGCATATAGCGAATGCCCAATTACCAGCTACAGAATTCCAGAAACAGCTCCTCTCTACACCAAGAATGGAGAATTCCTGGAAACTGTGTCTCTCTACATCCAGGGAACAGACCTTCCATACGCTGCCTCTCCTACACTCACTATGCAGCAATCCCATACACTGCGTATGCACATTTCCAGGCTACAGAACGCTTGGAAACAGCTTCTCCCTACACCAGATGCAGAACTCAGGTAAACTGCCTCTCTCTCCATCCAGGTTACAGAACTCCCAGAAGCTGCGTCCGCTACCCTCAGCCTACAGAAAACCCGCATATAGCGAAAGCCTACTCCCAGGCTACAGAACTCTTGGAAACAGCTTCTCTCTACATTCAACATACAGAACTCCTGGAAATTGCATCTCTCTACACTTAGGTTACAGAACTCCCGTAAGTTGCATCTCCTACATAAGGATACAGCAAACCCGATGTAAGGAATGACTACATCCAGGATACAGGTCTCCAGTAAACAGCTCCTCCCTACACCAAGGATAGAGAACTCTTGGAAACCGCATTTCCCTACATCCAGGTACCAGAGCTCCCATAAGCTGTGTCTCCTACACTCAGGATCCAGAAATCCCATACACTGCGTATGCCTCTTGCCAGGCTACAGAACACTTGGAAAGAGCTTCTCCCTATACCCAGATACAGAACATAGGAAAACTGCCTCTCTCTACATCCAGGTAACAGAGCTCCAATCAGCTGCGTCTGCAGCACTCAGCATACAGAAAACCCGCATATAGCGAATGCCCAATTACCAGCTACAGAATTCCAGGAAACAGCTCCTCTCTACACCAAGAATGGAGAATTCCTGGAAACTGTGTCTCTCTACATCCAGGGAACAGAGCTTCCATTCGCTGCCTCTCCTACACTCACTATGCAGCAATCCCATACACTGCGTATGCACATTTCCAGGCTACAGAACGCTTGGAAACAGCTTCTCCCTACACCCAGATGCCAGAACTCAGGTAAACTGCCTCTCTCTCCATCCAGGTTACAGAACTCCCAGAAGCTGCGTCTGCTACCTCAGCCTACAGAAAACCCGCATATAGCGAAAGCCTACTCCCAGGCTACAGAACTCTTGGAAAGAGCTTCTCTCTACATTCAACATACAGAACTCCTGGAAATTGCATCTCTCTACACTTAGGTTACAGAACTCCCGTAAGTTGCATCTCCTACATAAGGATACAGCAAACCCGATGTAAGGAATGACTACATCCAGGATACAGGTCTCCACTAAACAGCTCCTCCCTACACCAAGGATAGAGAACTCTTGGAAACCGCATTTCCCTACATCCAGGTATCAGAGCTCCCATAAGCTGTGTCTCCTACACTCAGGATCCAGAAATCCCATACACTGCGTATGCCTCTTGCCAGGCTACAGAACACTTGGAAGAGCTTCTCCCTATACCCAGATACAGAACATAGGTAAACTGCCTCTCTCTACATCCAGTAACAGAGCTCCAATCAGCTGCGTCTGCAGCACTCAGCATCCAGAAAACCCGCATATAGCGAATGCCCAATTACCGGCTACAGAATTCCAGGAAACAGCTCCTCTCTACACCAAGAATGGAGAATTCCTGGAAACTGTGTCTCTCTACATCCAGGGAACAGAGCTTTCCATACACTGCCTCTCCTACACTCACTATGCAGCAATCCCGTACACTGCGTATGCACATTTCAGGCTACAGAACGCTTGGAAACAGCTTCTCCCTACACCCAGATGCAGAACTCAGGTAAACTGCCTCTCTCTCCATCCAGGTTACAGAACTCCCAGAAGCTGCGTCTGCTACCCTCAGCCTACAGAAAACCCGCATATAGCGAAAGCCTACTTCCAGGCTACAGAACACTTGGAAGAGCTTCTCTCTACATTCAACATACAGAACTCCTGGAAATTGCATCTCTCTACACTTAGGTTACAGAACTCCCGTAAGCTGCATCTCCTACATAAGGATACAGCAAACCCGATGTAAGGAATGACTACATCCAGGATACAGGTCTCCAGTAAACAGCTCCTCCCTACACCAAGGATAGAGAACTCTTGGAAACCGCATTTCCCTACATCCAGGTACCAGAGCTCCCATAAGCTGTGTCTCCTACACTCAGGATCCAGAAATCCCATACACTGCGTATGCCTCTTGCCAGGCTACAGAACACTTGGGAAGAGCTTCTCCCTATACCCAGATACAGAACATAGGAAACTGCCTCTCTCTACATCCAGGTAACAGAGCTCCAATCAGCTGCGTCTGCAGCACTCAGCATACAGAAAACCCGCATATAGCGCATGCCCAATTACCAGCTACAGAATTCCAGGAAACAGCTCCTCTCTACACCAAGAATGGAGAATTCCTGGAAACTGTGTCTCTCTACATCCAGGGAACAGAGCTTCCATACGCTGCCTCTCCTACACTCACTATGCAGCAATCCCGTACACTGCGTATGCACATTTCCAGGCTACAGAACGCTTGGAAACAGCTTCTCCCTACACCCAGATGCAGAACTCAGGTAAACTGCCTCTCTCTCCATCCAGGTTACAGAACTCCCAGAAGCTGCGTCTGCTACCCTCAGCCTACAGAAAACCCGCATATAGCGAAAGCCTACTCCCAGGCTACAGAACTCTTGGAAACAGCTTCTCTCTACATTCAACATACAGAACTCCTGGAAATTGCATCTCTCTACACTTAGGTTACAGAACTCCCGTAAGTTGCATCTCCTACATAAGGATACAGCAACCCGATGTAAGGAATGACTACATCCAGGATACAGGTCTCCACTAAACAGCTCCTCCCTACACCAAGGATAGAGAACTCTTGGAAACTGCATTTCCCTACATCCAGGTATCAGAGCTCCATAAGCTGTGTCTCCTACACTCAGGATCCAGAAATCCCATACACTGCGTATGCCTCTTGCCAGGCTACAGAACACTTGGGAAGAGCTTCTCCCTATACCCAGATACAGAACATAGGTAAACTGCCTCTCTCTACATCCAGGTAACAGAGCTCCAATCAGCTGCGTCTGCAGCACTCAGCATACAGAAAACCCGCATATAGCGAATGCCCAATTACCAGCTACAGAATTCCAGGAAACAGCTCCTCTCTACACCAAGAATGGAGAATTCCTGGAAACTGTGTCTCTCTACATCCAGGGAACAGAGCTTCCATACGCTGCCTCTCCTACACTCACTATGCAGCAATCCCATACACTGCGTATGCACATTTCCAGGCTACAGAATGCTTGGAAACAGCTTCTCCTACACCCAGATGCAGAACTCAGGTAAACTGCCTCTCTCTCCATCCAGGTTACAGAACTCCCAGAAGCTGCGTCTGCTACCCTCAGCCTACAGAAAACCCGCATATAGCGAAAGCCTACTCCCAGGCTACAGAACTCTTGGAAACAGCTTCTCTCTACATTCAACATACAGAACTCCTGGAAATTGCATCTCTCTACACTTAGGTTACAGAACTCCCGTAAGTTGCATCTCCTACATAAGGATACAGCAAACCCGATGTAAGGAATGACTACATCCAGGATACAGGTCTCCACTAAACAGCTCCTCCCTACACCAAGGATAGAGAACTCTTGGAAACCGCATTTCCCTACATCCAGGTATCAGAGCTCCCATAAGCTGTGTCTCCTACACTCAGGATCCAGAAATCCCATACACTGCGTATGCCTCTTGCCAGGCTACAGAACACTTGGAAAGAGCTTCTCCCTATACCCAGATACAGAACATAGGTAAACTGCCTCTCTCTACATCCAGGTAACAGAGCTCCAATCAGCTGCGTCTGCAGCACTCAGCATACAGAAAACCCGCATATAGCGAATGCCCAATTACCAGCTACAGAATTCCAGGAAACAGCTCCTCTCTACACCAAGAATGGAGAATTCCTGGAAACTGTGTCTCTCTACATCCAGGGAACAGAGCTTCCATACGCTGCCTCTCCTACACTCACTATGCAGCAATCCCATACACTGCGTATGCACATTTCCAGGCTACAGAACGCTTGGAAACAGCTTCTCCCTACACCCAGATGCAGAACTCAGGTAAACTGCCTCTCTCTCCATCCAGGTTACAGAACTCCCAGAAGCTGCGTCCGCTACCCTCAGCCTACAGAAAACCCGCATATAGCGAAAGCCTACTCCCAGGCTACAGAACTCTTGGAAACAGCTTCTCTCTACATTCAACATACAGAACTCCTGGAAATTGCATCTCTCTACACTTAGGTTACAGAACTCCCGTAAGTTGCATCTCCTACATAAGGATACAGCAAACCCGATGTAAGGAATGACTACATCCAGGATACAGGTCTCCACTAAACAGCTCCTCCCTACACCAAGGATAGAGAACTCTTGGAAACCGCATTTCCCTACATCCAGGTATCAGAGCTCCCATAAGCTGTGTCTCCTACACTCAGGATCCAGAAATCCCATACACTGCGTATGCCTCTTGCCAGGCTACAGAACACTTGGAAAGAGCTTCTCCCTATACCCAGATACAGAACATAGGTAAACTGCCTCTCTCTACATCCAGGTAACAGAGCTCCAATCAGCTGCGTCTGCAGCACTCAGCATCCAGAAAACCCGCATATAGCGAATGCCCAATTACCAGCTACAGAATTCCAGGAAACAGCTCCTCTCTACACCAAGAATGGAGAATTCCTGGAAACTGTGTCTCTCTACATCCAGGGAACAGAGCTTCCATACGCTGCCTCTCCTACACTCACTATGCAGCAATCCCATACACTGCGTATGCACATTTCCAGGCTACAGAACGCTTGGAAACAGCTTCTCCCTACACCCAGATGCAGAACTCAGGTAAACTGCCTCTCTCTCCATCCAGGTTACAGAACTCCCAGAAGCTGCGTCGCTACCCTCAGCCTACAGAAAACCCGCATATAGCGAAAGCCTACTCCCAGGCTACAGAACTCTTGGAAACAGCTTCTCTCTACATTCAACATACAGAACTCCTGGAAATTGCATCTCTCTACACTTAGGTTACAGAACTCCGTAAGTTGCATCTCCTACATAAGGATACAGCAAACCCGATGTAAGCAATGACTACATCCAGGATACAGGTCTACACTAAACAGCTCCTCCCTACACCAAGGAAAGAGAACTCTTGGAAACCGCATTTCCCTACATCCAGGTACAGAGCTCCCATAAGCTGTGTCTCCTACACTCAGGATCCAGAAATCCCATACACTGCGTATGCCTCTTGCCAGGCTACAGAACACTTGAAAGAGCTTCTCCCTATACCCAGATACAGAACATAGGTAAACTGCCTCTCTCTACATCCAGGTGACAGAGCTCCAATCAGCTGCGTCTGCAGCACTCAGCATCCAGAAAACCCGCATATAGCGAATGCCCAATTACCAGCTACAGAATTCCAGGAAACAGCTCCTCTCTACACCAAGAATGGAGAATTCCTGGAAACTGTGTCTCTCTACATCCAGGGAACAGAGCTTCCATACGCTGCCTCTCCTACACTCACTATGCAGCAATCCCATACACTGCGTATGCACATTTCCAGGCTACAGAACGCTTGGAAACAGCCTTCTCCCTACACCCAGATGCAGAACTCAGGTAAACTGCCTCTCTCTCCATCCAGGTTACAGAACTCCCAGAAGCTGCGTCTGCTACCCTCAGCCTACAGAAAACCCGCATATAGCGAAAGCCTACTCCCAGGCTACAGAACTCTTGGAAACAGCTTCTCTCTACATTCAACATACAGAACTCCTGGAAATTGCATCTCTCTACACTTAGGTTACAGAACTCCCGTAAGGTGCATCTCCTACATAAGGATACAGCAAACCCGATGTAAGGAATGACTACATCCAGGATACAGGTCTCCACTAAACAGCTCCTCCCTACACCAAGGATAGAGAACTCTTGGAAACCGCATTTCCCTACATCCAGGTACCAGAGCTCCATAAGCTGTGTCTCCTACACTCAGGATCCAGAAATCCCATACACTGCGTATGCCTCTTGCCAGGCTACAGAACACTTGGAAAGAGCTTCTCCCTATACCCAGATACAGAACATAGGTAAACTGCCTCTCTCTACATCCAGGTAACAGAGCTCCAATCAGCTGCGTCTGCAGCACTCAGCATACAGAAAACCCGCATATAGCGAATGCCCAATTACCAGCTACAGAATTCCAGGAAACAGCTCCTCTCTACACCAAGAATGGAGAATTCCTGGAAACTGTGTCTCTCTACATCCAGGGAACAGAGCTTCCATTCGCTGCCTCTCCTACACTCACTATGCAGCAATCCCATACACTGCGTATGCACATTTCCAGGCTACAGAACGCTTGGAAACAGCTTCTCCCTACACCCAGATGCAGAACTCAGGTAAACTGCCTCTCTCTCCATCCAGGTTACAGAACTCCCAGAAGCTGCGTCTGCTACCCTCAGCCTACAGAAAACCCGCATATAGCGAAAGCCTACTCCCAGGCTACAGAACTCTTGGAAACAGCTTCTCTCTACATTCAACATACAGAACTCCTGGAAATTGCATCTCTCTACACTTAGGTTACAGAACTCCCGTAAGTTGCATCTCCTACATAAGGATACAGCAACCCGATGTAAGGAATGACTACATCCAGGATACAGGTCTCCACTAAACAGCTCCTCCCTACACCAAGGATAGAGAACTCTTGGAAACCGCATTTCCCTACATCCAGGTATCAGAGCTCCCATAAGCTGTGTCTCCTACACTCAGGATCCAGAAATCCCATACACTGCGTATGCCTCTTGCCAGGCTACAGAACACTTGGAAAGAGCTTCTCCCTATACCCAGATACAGAACATAGGTAAACTGCCTCTCTCTACATCCAGGTAACAGAGCTCCAATCAGCTGCGTCTGCAGCACTCAGCATACAGAAAACCCGCATATAGCGAATGCCCAATTACCAGCTACAGAATTCCAGGAAACAGCTCCTCTCTACACCAAGAATGGAGAATTCTGGAAACTGTGTCTCTCTACATCCAGGGAACAGAGCTTCCATACGCTGCCTCTCCTACACTCACTATGCAGCAATCCGTACACTGCGTATGCACATTTCCAGGCTACAGAACGCTTGGAAACAGCTTCTCCCTACACCCAGATGCAGAACTCAGGTAAACTGCCTCTCTCTCCATCCAGGTTACAGAACTCCCAGAAGCTGCGTCTGCTACCCTCAGCCTACAGAAAACCCGCATATAGCGAAAGCCTACTCCCAGGCTACAGAACTCTTGGAAACAGCTTCTCTCTACATTCAACATACAGAACTCCTGGAAATTGCATCTCTCTACACTTAGGTTACAGAACTCCCGTAAGGTGCATCTCCTACATAAGGATACAGCAACCCGATGTAAGGAATGACTACATCCAGGATACAGGTCTCCACTAAACAGCTCCTCCCTACACCAAGGATAGAGAACTCTTGGAAACCGCATTTCCCTACATCCAGGTATCAGAGCTCCCATAAGCTGTGTCTCCTACACTCAGGATCCAGAAATCCCATACACTGCGTATGCCTCTTGCCAGGCTACAGAACACTTGGGAAGAGCTTCTACCTATACCCAGATACAGAACATAGGTAAACTGCCTCTCTCTACATCCAGGTAACAGAGCTCCAATCAGCTGCGTCTGCAGCACTCAGCATACAGAAAACCCGCATATAGCGAATGCCCAATTACCAGCTACAGAATTCCAGGAAACAGCTCCTCTCTACACCAAGAATGGAGAATTCCTGGAAACTGTGTCTCTCTACATCCAGGGAACAGAGCTTCCATACGCTGCCTCTCCTACACTCACTATGCAGCAATCCCATACACTGCGTATGCACATTTCCAGGCTACAGAATGCTTGGAAACAGCTTCTCCCTACACCCAGATGCAGAACTCAGGTAAACTGCCTCTCTCTCCATCCAGGTTACAGAACTCCCAGAAGCTGCGTCTGCTACCCTCAGCCTACAGAAAACCCGCATATAGCGAAAGCCTACTCCCAGGCTACAGAACTCTTGGAAACAGCTTCTCTCTACATTCAACATACATAACTCCTGGAAATTGCATCTCTCTACACTTAGGTTACAGAACTCCCGTAAGTTGCATCTCCTACATAAGGATACAGCAAACCCGATGTAAGGAATGACTACATCCAGGATACAGGTCTCCACTAAACAGCTCCTCCCTACACCAAGGATAGAGAACTCTTGGAAACCGCATTTCCCTACATCCAGGTATCAGAGCTCCCATAAGCTGTGTCTCCTACACTCAGGATCCAGAAATCCCATACACTGCGTATGCCTCTTGCCAGGCTACAGAACACTTGGAAAGAGCTTCTCCCTATACCCAGATACAGAACATAGGTAAACTGCCTCTCTCTACATCAGGTACAGAGCTCCAATCAGCTGCGTCTGCAGCACTCAGCATACAGAAAACCCGCATATAGCGAATGCCCAATTACCAGCTACAGAATTCCAGGAAACAGCTCCTCTCTACACCAAGAATGGAGAATTCCTGGAAACTGTGTCTCTCTACATCCAGGGAACAGAGCTTCCATACGCTGCCTCTCCTACACTCACTATGCAGCAATCCCATACACTGCGTATGCACATTTCCAGGCTACAGAACGCTTGGAAACAGCTTCTCCCTACACCCAGATGCAGAACTCAGGTAAACTGCCTCTCCCTCCATCCAGGTTACAGAACTCCCAGAAGCTGCGTCCGCTACCCTCAGCCTACAGAAAACCCGCATATAGCGAAAGCCTACTCCCAGGCTACAGAACTCTTGGAAACAGCTTCTCTCTACATTCAACATACAGAACTCCTGGAAATTGCATCTCTCTACACTTAGGTTACAGAACTCCCGTAAGTTGCATCTCCTACATAAGGATACAGCAAACCCGATGTAAGGAATGACTACATCCAGGATACAGGTCTCCACTAAACAGCTCCTCCCTACACCAAGGATAGAGAACTCTTGGAAACCGCATTTCCCTACATCCAGGTACCAGAGCTCCCATAAGCTGTGTCTCCTACACTCAGGATCCAGAAATCCCATACACTGCGTATGCCTCTTGCCAGGCTACAGAACACTTGGAAAGAGCTTCTCCCTATACCCAGATACAGAACATAGGTAAACTGCCTCTCTCTACATCAGGTAACAGAGCTCCAATCAGCTGCGTCTGCAGCACTCAGCATACAGAAAACCCGCATATAGCGAATGCCCAATTACCAGCTACAGAATTCCAGGAAACAGCTCCTCTCTACACCAAGAATGGAGAATTCCTGGAAACTGTGTCTCTCTACATCCAGGGAACAGAGCTTCCATACACTGCCTCTCCTACACTCACTATGCAGCAATCCCATACACTGCGTATGCACATTTCCAGGCTACAGAACGCTGAAACAGCTTCTCCCTACACCCAGATGCAGAACTCAGGTAAACTGCCTCTCTCTCCATCCAGGTTACAGAACTCCCAGAAGCTGCGTCCGCTACCCTCAGCCTACAGAAAACCCGCATATAGCGAAAGCCTACTCCCAGGCTACAGAACTCTTGGAAACAGCTTCTCTCTACATTCAACATACAGAACTCCTGGAAATTGCATCTCTCTACACTTAGGTTACAGAACTCCCGTAAGTTGCATCTCCTACATAAGGATACAGCAAACCCGATGTAAGGAATGACTACATCCAGGATACAGGTCTCCACTAAACAGCTCCTCCCTACACCAAGGATAGAGAACTCTTGGAAACCGCATTTCCCTACATCCAGGTATCAGAGCTCCCATAAGCTGTGTCTCCTACACTCAGGATCCAGAAATCCCATACACTGCGTATGCCTCTTGCCAGGCTACAGAACACTTGGAAAGAGCTTCTCCCTATACCCAGATACAGAACATAGGTAAACTGCCTCTCTCTACATCCAGGTAACAGAGCTCCAATCAGCTGCGTCTGCAGCACTCAGCATACAGAAAACCCGCATATAGCGAATGCCCAATTACAGCTACAGAATTCCAGGAAACAGCTCCTCTCTACACCAAGAATGGAGAATTCCTGGAAACTGTGTCTCTCTACATCCAGGGAACAGAGCTTCCATTCGCTGCCTCTCCTACACTCACTATGCAGCAATCCCATACACTGCGTATGCACATTTCCAGGCTACAGAACGCTTGGAAACAGCTTCTCCCTACACCCAGATGCAGAACTCAGGTAAACTGCCTCTCTCTCCATCCAGGTTACAGAACTCCCAGAAGCTGCGTCTGCTACCCTCAGCCTACAGAAAACCCGCATATAGCGAAAGCCTACTCCCAGGCTACAGAACTCTTGGAAACAGCTTCTCTCTACATTCAACATACAGAACTCCTGGAAATTGCATCTCTCTACACTTAGGTTACAGAACTCCCGTAAGTTGCATCTCCTACATAAGGATACAGCAACCCGATGTAAGGAATGACTACATCCAGGATACAGGTCTCCACTAAACAGCTCCTCCCTACACCAAGGATAGAGAACTCTTGGAAACCGCATTCCCTACATCCAGGTATCAGAGCTCCCATAAGCTGTGTCTCCTACACTCAGGATCCAGAAATCCCATACACTGCGTATGCCTCTTGCCAGGCTACAGAACACTTGGAAAGAGCTTCTCCCTATACCCAGATACAGAACATAGGTAAACAGCCTCCTCTCTACATCCAGGTAACAGAGCTCCAATCAGCTGCGTCTGCAGCACTCAGCATACAGAAAACCCGCATATAGCGAATGCCCAATTACCAGCTACAGAATTCCAGGAAACAGCTCCTCTCTACACCAAGAATGGAGAATTCCTGGAAACTGTGTCTCTCTACATCCAGGGAACAGAGCTTCCATACGCTGCCTCTCCTACACTCACTATGCAGCAATCCCGTACACTGCGTATGCACATTTCCAGGCTACAGAACGCTTGGAAACAGCTTCTCCCTACACCCAGATGCAGAACTCAGGTAAACTGCCTCTCTCTCCATCCAGGTTACAGAACTCCCAGAAGCTGCGTCTGCTACCCTCAGCCTACAGAAAACCCGCATATAGCGAAAGCCTACTCCCAGGCTACAGAACTCTTGGAAACAGCTTCTCTCTACATTCAACATACAGAACTCCTGGAAATTGCATCTCTCTACACTTAGGTTACAGAACTCCCGTAAGGTGCATCTCCTACATAAGGATACAGCAACCCGATGTAAGGAATGACTACATCCAGGATACAGGTCTCACTAAACAGCTCCTCCCTACACCAAGGATAGAGAACTCTTGGAACCGCATTTCCCTACATCCAGGTATCAGAGCTCCCATAAGCTGTGTCTCCTACACTCAGGATCCAGAAATCCCATACACTGCGTATGCCTCTTGCCAGGCTACAGAACACTTGGGAAGAGCTTCTACCTATACCCAGATACAGAACATAGGTAACTGCCTCTCTCTACATCCAGGTAACAGAGCTCCAATCAGCTGCGTCTGCAGCACTCAGCATACAGAAAACCCGCATATAGCGAATGCCCAATTACCAGCTACAGAATTCCAGGAAACAGCTCCTCTCTACACCAAGAATGGAGAATTCCTGGAAACTGTGTCTCTCTACATCCAGGGAACAGAGCTTCCATACGCTGCCTCTCCTACACTCACTATGCAGCAATCCCATACACTGCGTATGCACATTTCCAGGCTACAGAATGCTTGGAAACAGCTTCTCCCTACACCCAGATGCAGAACTCAGGTAAACTGCCTCTCTCTCCATCCAGGTTACAGAACTCCCAGAAGCTGCGTCTGCTACCCTCAGCCTACAGAAAACCCGCATATAGCGAAAGCCTACTCCAGGCTACAGAACTCTTGGAAACAGCTTCTCTCTACATTCAACATACATAACTCCTGGAAATTGCATCTCTCTACACTTAGGTTACAGAACTCCCGTAAGTTGCATCTCCTACATAAGGATACAGCAAACCGATGTAAGGAATGACTACATCCAGGATACAGGTCTCCACTAACAGCTCCTCCTACACCAAGGATAGAGAACTCTTGGAACCGCATTTCCCTACATCCAGGTATCAGAGCTCCCATAAGCTGTGTCTCCTACACTCAGGATCCAGAAATCCCATACACTGCGTATGCCTCTTGCCAGGCTACAGAACACTTGGAAAGAGCTTCTCCCTATACCCAGATACAGAACATAGGTAAACTGCCTCTCTCTACATCCAGGTAACAGAGCTCCAATCAGCTGCGTCTGCAGCACTCAGCATACAGAAAACCCGCATATAGCGAATGCCCAATTACCAGCTACAGAATTCCAGGAAACAAGCTCCTCTCTACACCAAGAATGGAGAATTCCTGGAAACTGTGTCTCTCTACATCCAGGGAACAGAGCTTCCATACGCTGCCTCTCCTACACTCACTATGCAGCAATCCCATACACTGCGTATGCACATTTCCAGGCTACAGAACGCTTGGAAACAGCTTCTCCCTACACCCAGATGCAGAACTCAGGTAAACTGCCTCTCCCTCCATCCAGGTTACAGAACTCCCAGAAGCTGCGTCCGCTACCCTCAGCCTACAGAAAACCCGCATATAGCGAAAGCCTACTCCCAGGCTACAGAACTCTTGGAAACAGCTTCTCTCTACATTCAACATACAGAACTCCTGGAAATTGCATCTCTCTACACTTAGGTTACAGAACTCCCGTAAGTTGCATCTCCTACATAAGGATACAGCAAACCCGATGTAAGGAATGACTACATCCAGGATACAGGTCTCCACTAAACAGCTCCTCCCTACACCAAGGATAGAGAACTCTTGGAAACCGCATTTCCCTACATCCAGTACCAGAGCTCCCATAAGCTGTGTCTCCTACACTCAGGATCCAGAAATCCCATACACTGCGTATGCCTCTTGCCAGGCTACAGAACACTTGGAAAGAGCTTCTCCCTATACCCAGATACAGAACATAGGTAAACTGCCTCTCTCTACATCCAGGTAACAGAGCTCCAATCAGCTGCGTCTGCAGCACTCAGCATACAGAAAACCCGCATATAGCGAATGCCCAATTACCAGCTACAGAATTCCAGGAAACAGCTCCTCTCTACACCAAGAATGGAGAATTCCCTGGAAACTGTGTCTCTCTACATCCAGGGAACAGAGCTTCCATACACTGCCTCTCCTACACTCACTATGCAGCAATCCCATACACTGCGTATGCACATTTCCAGGCTACAGAACGCTTGGAAACAGCTTCTCCCTACACCCAGATGCAGAACTCAGGTAAACTGCCTCTCTCTCCATCCAGGTTACAGAACTCCCAGAAGCTGCGTCCGCTACCCTCAGCCTACAGAAAACCCGCATATAGCGAAAGCCTACTCCCAGGCTACAGAACTCTTGGAAACAGCTTCTCTCTACATTCAACATACAGAACTCCTGGAAATTGCATCTCTCTACACTTAGGTTACAGAACTCCCGTAAGTTGCATCTCCTACATAAGGATACAGCAAACCCGATGTAAGGAATGACTACATCCAGGATACAGGTCTCCACTAAACAGCTCCTCCCTACACCAAGGATAGAGAACTCTTGGAAACCGCATTTCCCTACATCCAGGTATCAGAGCTCCCATAAGCTGTGTCTCCTACACTCAGGATCCAGAAATCCCATACACTGCGTATGCCTCTTGCCAGGCTACAGAACACTTGGGAAGAGCTTCTCCCTATACCCAGATACAGAACATAGGTAAACTGCCTCTCTCTACATCCAGGTAACAGAGCTCCAATCAGCTGCGTCTGCAGCACTCAGCATCCAGAAAACCCGCATATAGCGAATGCCCAATTACCAGCTACAGAATTCAGGAAACAGCTCCTCTCTACACCAAGAATGGAGAATTCCTGGAAACTGTGTCTCTCCTACATCCAGGGAACAGAGCTTCCATACGCTGCCTCTCCTACACTCACTATGCAGCAATCCCATACACTGCGTATGCACATTTCCAGGCTACAGAACGCTTGGAAACAGCTTCTCCCTACACCCAGATGCAAAACTCAGGTAAACTGCCTCTCTCTCCATCCAGGTTACAGAACTCCCAGAAAGCTGCGTCTGCTACCCTCAGCCTACAGAAAACCCG
>NW_026909339.1:0-71823 GCF_033115175.1 Lepus europaeus | reverse complement strand
CAACTAGATAAAATATCATCTATACAAACAGAAATATCATGTTTGTTTGCCTCATTTCCTCTAGCTTTCTACCTAGAAAATACGAATACGTAGAGCTGGTGTCTCCATGTGGAACCAATTACTGTATCAAGCTCAAAAAAAAAATGTTCCCCGATAAAAAACAGTAGAAACAATAAAGTCTGTTGATAATATCCAGAAAACACAAACACAGAGGCTGTAGCAATATCTGGGATTGAGACAGACAAAAACACAACCGGATATTTCCGGTGTCATCCAGTCATATCCGGACAAAATGGTGTGGAATTCGATGCATGGACCGAGAAAATCACAGTAGAAATGATTTTGGAGAAAAGCAAAGTCTTTTCATGAGGCAAGTAGATAAAATATCATATATACAAACAGAAATATCATGTTTGTTTCTCGCATTTCCTCTAGCTTTCTACCTAGAAAATACGAATACGTAGAGCTGGTGTCTCCATGTGGAACCAATTACTGTATCCAAGCTCAAAATAAAATGTTCCCCGATAAAAAACATTGGAAACAATAAAGTCCATTGATAATATCCACAAAACACAAACACAGAGGCTGTAGCAATATCTGGGATTGAGACAGACAAAACCAACCAGATATTTCCGGTTTCATCCAGTCATATCCGGACAAAATGGTGTGGAATTCGTATGCAATGGACCGAGAAAATCACAATACAAATGATTTTGGAGAAAAGCAAAGTCTTTTCATGAGGCAAGTAGATTAAATATCATCTATACAAACAGAAATATCATGTTTGTTTGCCGCATTTCCTCTAGCTTTCTACCTAGAAAATACGAATACGTAGAGCTGGTGTCTCCATGTGGAACCAATTACTGTATCCAAGCTCAAAATAAAATGTTCCCCGATAAAAAACAGTAGAAACAATAAAGTCCGTTGATAATATCCACAAAACACAAACAGAGAGGCTGTAGCAATATCTGGGATTGAGACCGACAAAACACAACCGGATATTTCCGGTTTCATCCAGTCATACCCGGACAAAATGGTGTGGAATTCCGATGCAATGGACCGAGAAAATCACAGTACAATGATTTTGGAGAAAAGCAAAGTCTTTTCATGAGGCAAGTAGATAAAATATCATCTATACAAACAGAAATATCATGTTTGTTTGCCGCATTTCCTCTAGCTTTCTACCTAGAAAATACGAATACGTAGAGCTGGTGTCTCCATGTGGAACCAATTACTGTATCAAGCTCAAAAAAAAATGTTCCCCGATAAAAAACAGTAGAAACAATAAAGTCTGTTGATAATATCCAGAAAACACAAACACAGAGGCTGTAGCAATATCTGGGATTGAGACAGACAAAACACAACCGGATATTTCCGGTTTCATCCAGTCATATCCGGACAAAATGGTGTGGAATTCCGATGCAATGGACCGAGAAAATCACAGTAGAAATGATTTTGGAGCAAAGCAAAGTCTTTTCATGAGGCAAGTAGATAAAATATCATCTATACAAACAGAAATATCATGTTTGTTTCTCGCATTTCCTCTAGCTTTCTACCTAGAAAATACGAATACGTAGAGCTGGTGTCTCCATGTGGAACCAATTACTGTATCCAAGCTCAAAATAAAATGTTCCCTGATAAAAAACAGTAGAAACAATAAAGTCCGTTGATAATATCCAGAAAACACAAACACAGAGGCTGTAGCAATATCTGGGATTGAGACAGACAAAACACAACCGGATATTTCCGGTTTCATCCAGTCATATCCGGACAAAATGGTGTGGAATTCCGATGCAATGGACCGAGAAAATCACAGTACAAATGATTTTGGAGAAAAGCAAAGTCTTTTCATGAGGCAAGTAGATAAAATATCATCTATACAAACAGAAATATCATGTTTGTTTCTCGCATTTCCTCTAGCTTTCTACCTAGAAAATACGAATACGTAGAGCTGGTGTCTCCATGTGGAACCAATTACTGTATCAAGCTCAAAAAAAAGTGTTCCCTGATAAAAAACAGTAGAAACAATAAAGTCTGTTGATAATATCCAGAAACACAAACACAGAGGCTGTAGCAATATCTGGGATTGAGACAGACAAAACACAACCGGAGATTTCCGGTTTCATCCAGTCATATCCGGACAAAATGGTGTGGAGTTCGTATGCAATGCACCGAGAAAATCACAGTAGAAATGATTTTGGAGAAAAGCAAAGTCTTTTCATGAGGCAAGTAGATAAAATATCATCTATACAAACAGAAATATCATGTTTGTTTGCCGCATTTCCTCTAGCTTCTACCTAGAAAATACGAATACGTAGAGCTGGTGTCTCCATGTGGAACCAATTACTGTATCCAAGCTCAAATAAAATGTTCCCCGATAAAAAGCAGTAGAAACAATAAAGTCAGTTGATAATATCCAGAAAACACAACACAGAGGCTGTAGCAATATCTGGGATTGAGACAGACAAAACACAACCGGATATTTCCGGTTTCATCCAGTCATATCCGGACAAAATTGTGTGGAATTCGTATGCAATGGACCGAGAAAATCACAGTACAAATGATTTTGGAGCAAAGCAAAGTCTTTTCATGAGGCAAGTAGATAAAATATCATCTATACAAACAGAAATATCATGTTTGTTTGCCGCATTTCCTCTAGCTTTCTATCTAGAAAATACGAATACGTAGAGCTGGTGTCTCCATGTGGAACCAATTACTGTATCCAAGCTCAAAATAAAATGTTCCCCGATAAAAAACAGTAGAAACATAAAGTCCGTTGATAATATCCAGAAAACACAACACAGAGGCTGTAGCAATAGCTGGGATTGGAGACAGACAAAACACAACCGGATATTTCCGGTTTCATCCAGTCATATCCGGACAAAATGTGTGGAATTCGTATGCAATGGACCGAGAAAATCACAATACAAATGATTTTGGAGCAAAGCAAAGTCTTTTCATGAGGCAAGTAGAATAAAATATCATCTATACAAACAGAAATATCATGTTTGTTTGCCGCATTTCCTCTAGCTTTCTACCTAGAAAATACGAATACGTAGAGCTGGTGTCTCCATGTGGAACCAATTACTGTATCAAGCACAAAAAAAATGTTCCCGATAAAAAACAGTAGAAACAATAAAGTCCGTTGATAATATCCAGAAAACACAAACACAGAGGCTGTAGCAATATCTGGGATTGAGACAGACAAAACACAACCGGAGATTTCGGTTTCATCCAGTCATATCCGGACAAATGGTGTGAATTCTGATGGCAATGGACCGAGAAATCACAGTAGAAATGATTTTGGAGAAAAGCAAAGTCTTTTCATGAGGCAAGTAGATAAAATATCATCTATACAAACAGAAATATCATGTTTGTTTCTCGCATTTCCTCTAGCTTTCTACCTAGAAAATACGAATACGTAGAGCTGGTGTCTCCATGTGGAACCAATTTACTGTATCAAGTTCAAAAAAAGTGTTCCCTGATAAAAACAGTAGAAACAATAAAGTCTGTTGATAATATCCAGAAAACACAAACACAGAGGCTGTAGCAATATCTGGGATTGAGACAGACAAAACACAACCGGAGATTTCGGTTTCATCCAGTCATTTCGGACAAAATGGTGTGGAGTTCGTATGCAATGGACGAGGAAAATCACAGTAGAAATGATTTTGGAGAAAAGCAAAGTCTTTTCATGAGGCAAGTAGATAAAATATCATCTATACAAACAGAAATATCATGTTTGGTTTGCCGCATTTCCTCTAGCTTTCTACTAGAAAATACGAATACGTAGAGCTGGTGTCTCCATGTGGAACCAATTACTGTATCCAAGCTCAAAATAAAGATGTTCCCCAATAAAAAACAGTAGAAACAATAAAGTCCGTTGATAATATCCAGAAAACACAAACACAGAGGCTGTAGCAATATCTGGATTGAGACAGACAAAACACAACCGGATATTTCCGTTTCATCCAGTCATTATCCGGACAAAATGGTGTGGAATTCGTATGCAATGGACCGAGAAAATCACAGTACAGAAGATTTTGGAGAAAAGCAAAGTCTTTTCATGAGGCAAGTAGATAAAATATCATATATACAAACAGAAATATCATGTTTGTTTCTCGCATTTCCTCTAGCTTTGCTACCTAGAAATACGAATACGTAGAGCTGGTGTCTCCATGTGGAACCCATTACTGTATCCAAGCTCAAATAAAATGTTCCCCGATAAAAACATTGGAAACAATAAGTCCATTGATAATATCCACAAAACACAAACACAGAGGCTGTAGCAATATCTGGGATTGAGACAGACAAAACCAACCGGAGATTTCCGGTTTCATCCAGTCATATCCGGACAAAATGGTGTAGGAATTCGTATGCAATGGACCGAGAAAATCACAATACAAATGATTTTGGAGAAAAGCAAAGTCTTTTCATGAGGCAAGTAGATTAAATATCATCTATACAACAGAAATATCATGTTTGTTTGCCGCATTTCCTCTAGCTTTCTACCTAGAAAATACGAATACGTAGAGCTGGTGTCTCCATGTGGAACCAATTACTGTATCCAAGCTCAAATAAAAATGTTCCCCGATAAAAAACAGTAGAAACAATAAAGTCCGTTGATAATATCACAAAATACAAACAGAGGAGGCTGTAGCAATATCTGGGATTGAGACCGACAAAACACAACCGGATATTTCCGGTTTCATCCAGTCATTACCCGGACAAAATGGTGTGGAATTTCCGATGCAATGGACGAGAAAATCACAGTACAAATGATTTTGGAGAAAAGCAAAGTCTTTTCATGAGGCAAGTAGATAAAATATCATCTATACAAACAGAAATATCATGTTTGTTTGCCGCATTTTCCTCTAGCTTTCTACTAGAAAATACGAATACGTAGAGCTGGTGTCTCCATGTGGAACCAATTACTGTATCAAGCTCAAAAAAAAATGTTCCCCGATAAAAAACAGTAGAAACAATAAAGTCTGTTGATAATATCCAGAAACACAAACACAGAGGCTGTAGCAATATCTGGATTGAGACAGACAAAACACAACCGGATATTTCCGGTTTCATCCAGTCATATCCGGACAAAATGGTGTGGAATTCCGATGCAATGGACCGAGAAAATCACAGTAGAAATGATTTTGGAGCAAAGCAAAGTCTTTTCATGAGGCAAGTAGATAAAATATCATCATATACAAACAGAAATATCATGTTTGTTTCTCGCATTTCTCTAAGCTTTCTACCTAGAAAATACGAATACGTAGAGCTGGTGTCTCCATGTGGAACCAATTACTGTATCCAAGCTCAAATAAAATGTTCCCTGATAAAAAACAGTAGAAACAATAAGTCCGTTGATAATATCCAGAAAACACAAACACAGAGCTGTAGCAATATCTGGGATTGAGACAGACAAAACACAACCGATATTTCCGGTTTCATCCAGTCATATCCGGACAAAATGGTGTGGAATTCCGATGCAATGGACCGAGAAAATCACAGTACAAATGATTTTGGAGAAAAGCAAAGTCATATTCATGAGGCAAGTAGATAAAATATCATCTATACAAACAGAATATCATGTTTGTTTCTCGCATTTCCTCTAGCTTTCTACCTAGAAAATACGAATACGTAGAGGCTGGTGTCTCCATGTGGAACCAATTACTGTATCAAGCTCAAAAAAGTGTTCCCTGATAAAAAACAGTAGAAACAATAAAGTCTGTTGATAATATCCAGAAAACACAAACACAGAGGCTGTAGCAATATCTGGGATTGAGACAGACAAACACAACCGGAGATTTCCGGTTTCATCCAGTCATATCCGGACAAATGGTGTGGAGTTCGTATGCAATGCACCGAGAAAATCACAGTAGAAATGATTTTGGAGAAAAGCAAAGTCTTTTCATGAGGCAAGTAGATAAAATATCATCTATACAAACAGAAATATCATGTTTGTTTGCCGCATTTCCTCTAGCTTTCTACCTAGAAAATACGAATACGTAGAGCTGGTGTCTCCATGTGGAACCAATTACTGTATCCAAGCTCAAAATAAAATGTTCCCGATAAAAAGCAGTAGAAACAATAAAGTCAGTTGATAATATCCAGAAAACACAAACACAGAGGCTGTAGCAATATCTGGGATTGAGACAGACAAAACACAACCGGATATTTCCGGTTTCATCCAGTCATATCCGGACAAAATTGTGTGGAATTCGTATGCAATGGACCGAGAAAATCACAGTACAAATGATTTTGGAGCAAAGCAAAGTCTTTCATGAGGCAAGTAGATAAAATATCATCTATACAAACAGAAATATCATGTTTGTTTGCCGCATTTCCTCTAGCTTTCTATCTAGAAAATACAAATACGTAGAGCTGGTGTCTCCATGTGGAACCAATTACTGTATCCAAGCTCAAAATAAAATGTTCCCCGATAAAAAACAGTAGAAACAATAAAGTCCGTTGATAATATCCAGAAAACACAAACACAGAGGCTGTAGCAATAGCTGGGATTGAGACAGACAAAACACAACCGGATATTTCCGGTTTCATCAGTCATATCCGGACAAAATGGTGTGGAATTCGTATGCAATGGACCGAGAAAATCACAATACAAATGATTTTGGAGCAAAGCAAAGTCTTTTCATGAGGCAAGTAGATAAAATATCATCTATACAAACAGAAATATCATGTTTGTTTGCCGCATTTCCTCTAGCTTTCTACCTAGAAAATACGAATACGTAGAGCTGGTGTCTCCATGTGGAACCAATTACTGTATCAAGCTCAAAAAAAATGTTCCCCGATAAAAAACAGTAGAAACAATAAAGTCCGTTGATAATATCCAGAAAACACAAACACAGAGGCTGTAGCAATATCTGGGATTGAGACAGACAAAACACAACCGGATATTTCCGGTTTCATCCAGTCATATCCGGACAAAATGGTGTGGAATTCTGATGCAATGGACCGAGAAAATCACAGTAGAAATGATTTTGGAGAAAAGCAAAGTCTTTTCATGAGGCAAGTAGATAAAATATCATCTATACAAACAGAAATATCATGTTTGTTTCTCGCATTTCCTCTAGCTTTCTACCTAGAAAATACGAATACGTAGAGCTGGTGTCTCCATGTGGAACCAATTACTGTATCAAGTTCAAAAAAAGTGTTCCCTGATAAAAAACAGTAGAAACAATAAAGTCTGTTGATAATATCCAGAAAACACAAACACAGAGGCTGTAGCAATATCTGGGATTGAGACAGACAAAACACAACCGGAGATTTCCGGTTTCATCCAGTCATTTCCGGACAAAATGGTGTGGAGTTCGTATGCAATGGACCGAGAAAATCACAGTAGAAATGATTTTGGAGAAAAGCAAAGTCTTTTCATGAGGCAAGTAGATAAAATATCATCTATACAAACAGAAATATCATGTTTGTTTGCCGCATTTCCTCTAGCTTTCTACCTAGAAAATACGAATACGTAGAGCTGGTGTCTCCATGTGGAACCAATTACTGTATCCAAGCTCAAAATAAAATGTTCCCCAATAAAAAACAGTAGAAACAATAAAGTCCGTTGATAATATCCAGAAAACACAAACACAGAGGCTGTAGCAATATCTGGGATTGAGACAGACAAAACACAACCGGATATTTCCGGTTTCATCCAGTCATATCCGGACAAAATGGTGTGGAATTCGTATGCAATGGACCGAGAAAATCACAGTACAAATGATTTTGGAGAAAAGCAAAGTCTTTTCATGAGGCAAGTAGATAAAATATCATCTATACAAACAGAAATATCATGTTTGTTTGCCGCATTTCCTCTAGCTTTCTACCTAGAAAATACGAATACGTAGAGCTGGTGTCTCCATGTGGAACCAATTACTGTATCCAAGCTCAAAATAAAATGTTCCCCGATAAAAAACAGTAGAAACAATAAAGTCCATTGATAATATCCAGAAAACACAAACACAGAGGCTGTAGCAATATCTGGGATTGAGACAGACAAAACACAACCGGATATTTCCGGTTTCATCCAGTCATATCCGGACAAAATGGTGTGGAATTCGTATGCAATGGACCGAGAAAATCACAGTACAAATGATTTTGGAGCAAAGCAAAGTCTTTTCATGAGTCAAGTAGATAAAATATCATCTATACAAACAGAAATATCATGTTTGTTTGCCGCATTTCCTCTAGCTTTCTACCTAGAAAATAGGAATACATAGAGCTGGTGTCTCCATGTGGAACCAATTACTGTATCCAAGCTCAAAATAAAATGTTCACCGATAAAAAACAGTAGAAACAATAAAGTCCGTTGATAATATCCAGAAAACACAAACACAGAGGCTGTAGCAATATCTGGGATTGAGACAGACAAAACACAACCGGATATTTCCGGTTTCATCCAGTCATATCTGGACAAAATGGTTTGGAGTTCGTATGCAATGGACCGAGAAAATCACAGTAGAAATGATTTTGGAGAAAAGCAAAGTCTTTTCATGAGGCAAGTAGATAAAATATCATCTATACAAAGAGAAATATCATGTTTGTTTGCCGCATTTCCTCTAGCTTTCTACCTAGAAAATACGAATACGTAGAGCTGGTGTCTCCATGTGGAACCAATTACTGTATCCAAGCTCAAAATAAAATGTTCCCCAATAAAAAACAGTAGAAACAATAAAGTCCGTTGATAATATCCAGAAAACACAAACACAGAGGCTGTAGCAATATCTGGGATTGAGACAGACAAAACACAACCGGATATTTCCGGTTTCATCCAGTCATATCCGGACAAAATGGTGTGGAATTCGTATGCAATGGACCGAGAAAATCACAGTACAAATGATTTTGGAGAAAAGCAAAGTCTTTTCATGAGGCAAGTAGATTAAATATCATCTATACAAACAGAAATATCATGTTTGTTTGCCGCATTTCCTCTAGCTTTCTACCTAGAAAATACGAATACGTAGAGCTGGTGTCTCCATGTGGAACCAATTACTGTATCCAAGCTCAAAATAAAACGTTCCCCGATAAAAAACAGTAGAAACAATAAAGTCCGTTGATAATATCCTGAAAACACAAACACAGAATCTGTAGCAATACCTGGGATTGAGACAGACAAAACACAACCGGATATTTCCTTTTTCATCCAGTCATATCTGGACAAAATGGTGTGGAATTCGTATGCAATGGACCGAGAAAATCACAGTAGAAATGATTTTGGAGAAAAGCAAAGTCTTTTCATGAGGCAAGTAGATAAAATATCATCTATACAAACAGAAATATCATGTTTGTTTCTCGCATTTCCTCTAGCTTTCTACCTAGAAAATATGAATACGTAGAGCTGGTGTCTCCATGTGGAACCAATTACTGTATCCAAGCTCAAAATAAAATGTTCCCTGATAAAAAACAGTAGAAACAATAAAGTCCGTTGATAATATCCACAAAACACAAACACAGAGGCTGTAGCAATATCTGGGATTGAGACAGACAAAACACAACCGGATATTTCCGGTTTCATCCAGTCATATCCGGACAAAATGGTGTGGAATTCCGATGCAATGGACCGAGAAAATCACAGTAGAAATGATTTTGGAGCAAAGCAAAGTCTTTTCATGAGGCAAGTAGATAAAATATCATCTATACAAAGAGAAATATCATGTTTGTTTGCCGCATTTCCTCTAGCTTTCTACCTAGAAAATACGAATACGTAGAGCTGGTGTCTCCATGTGGAACCAATTACTGTATCCAAGTTCAAAATAAAATGTTCCCCGATAAAAAACAGTAGAAACAATAAAGTCCATTGATAATATCCAGAAAACACAAACACAGAGGATGTAGCAATATCTGGGATTGAGACAGACAAAACACAACCGGATATTTTCGGTTTCATCCAGTCATATCCGGACAAAATTGTGTGGAATTCGATGCATTGGACTGAGAAAATCACAGTACAAATGATTTTGGAGCAAAGCAAAGCCTTTTCATTAGGCAAGTAGATAAAATATCATCTATACAAACAGAAATATCATGTTTGTTTGCCGCATTTCCTCTAGCTTTCTACCTAGAAAATACGAATACGTAGAGCTGGTGTCTCCATGTGGAACCAATTACTGTATCAAGCTCAAAAAAAAATGCTCCCCGATAAAAAACAGTAGAAACAATAAAGTCCGTTGATAATATCCAGAAAACACAAACACAGAGGCTGTAGCAATATCTGGGATTGAGACAGACAAAACACAACCGGATATTTCCGGTTTCATCCAGTCATATCCGGACAAAATGGTGTGGAATTCCGATGCAATGGACCGAGAAAATCACAGTAGAAATGATTTTGGAGAAAAGCAAAGTCTTTTCATGAGGCAAGTAGATAAAATATCATCTATACAAACAGAAATATCATGTTTGTTTCTCGCATTTCCTCTAGCTTTCTACCTAGAAAATACGAATACGTAGAGCTGGTGTCTCCATGTGGAACCAATTACTGTATCCAAGCTCAAAATAAAATGTTCCCCGATAAAAAACAGTAGAAACAATAAAGTCCGTTGATAATATCCAGAAAACACAAACACAGAGGCTGTAGCAATATCTGGGATTGAGACAGACAAAACACAACCGGATATTTCCGGTTTCATCCAGTCATATCCGGACAAAATGGTGTGGAATTCCGATGCAATGGACTGAGAAAATCACAGTACAAATGATTTTGGAGAAAAGCAAAGTCTTTTCATGAGTCAAGTAGATAAAATATCATCTATACAAACAGAAATATCATGTTTATTTGCCGCATTTCCTCTAGCTTTCTACCTAGAAAATAGGAATACATAGAGCTGGTGTCTCCATGTGGAACCAATTACTGTATCCAAGTTCAAAATAAAATGTTCCCCGATAAAAAACAGTAGAAACAATAAAGTCCGTTGATAATATCCAGAAAACACAAACACAGAGGCTGTAGCAATATCTGGGATTGAGACAGACAAAACACAACCGGATATTTTCGGTTTCATCCAGTCATATCCGGACAAAATTGTGTGGAATTCGATGCATTGTACTGAGAAAATGACAGTACAAATGATTTTGGAGCAAAGCAAAGCCTTTTCATGAGGCAAGTAGATAAAATATCATCTATACAAACAGAAATATCATGTTTGTTTGCCGCATTTCCTCTAGCTTTCTACCTAGAAAATACGAATACGTAGAGCTGGTGTCTCCATGTGGAACCAATTACTGTATCAAGCTAAAAAAAAAATGCTCCCCGATAAAAAACAGTAGAAACAATAAAGTCCGTTGATAATATCCAGAAAACACAAACACAGAGGCTGTAGCAATATCTGGGATTGAGACAGACAAAACACAACCGGATATTTCCGGTTTCATCCAGTCATATCCGGACAAAATGGTGTGGAATTCCGATGCAATGGACCGAGAAAATCACAGTAGAAATGATTTTGGAGCAAAGCAAAGTCTTTTCATGAGTCAAGTAGATAAAATATCATCTATACAAACAGAAATATCATGTTTGTTTCTCGCATTTCCTCTAGCTTTCTACCTAGAAAATACAAATACGTAGAGCTGGTGTCTCCATGTGGAACCAATTACTGTATCAAGCTCAAAAAAAGTGTTCCCTGATAAAAAACAGTAGAAACAATAAAGTCCGTTGATAATATCCACAAAACACAAACACAGAGGCTGTAGCAATATCTGGGATTGAGACAGACAAAACACAACCGGAGATTTCCGGTTTCATCCAGTCATATCCGGACAAAATGGTGTGGAGTTCGTATGCAATGGACCGAGAAAATCACAGTAGAAATGATTTTGGAGAAAAGCAAAGTCTTTTCATGAGGCAAGTAGATAAAATATCATCTATACAAACAGAAATATCATGTTTGTTTGCCGCATTTCCTCAAGCTTTCTACCTAGAAAATACGAATACGTAGAGCTGGTGTCTCCATGTGGAACCAATTACTGTATCCAAGCTCAAAATAAAATGTTCCCCGATAAAAAACAGTAGAAACAATAAAGTCCGTTGATAATATCCAGAAAACACAAACACAGAGGCTGTAGCAATAGCTGGGATTGAGACAGACAAAACACAACCGGATATTTCCGGTTTCATCCAGTCATATCCGGACAAAATGGTGTGGAATTCCGATGCAATGGACCGAGAAAATCACAGTACAAATGATTTTGGAGAAAAGCAAAGTCTTTTCATGAGTCAAGTAGATAAAATATCATCTATACAAACAGAAATATCATGTTTATTTGCCGCATTTCCTCTAGCTTTCTACCTAGAAAATAGGAATACATAGAGCTGGTGTCTCCATGTGGAACCAATTACTGTATCCAAGCTCAATATAAAATGTTCACCGATAAAAAACAGTAGAAACAATAAAGTCCGTTGATAATATCCACAAAACACAAACACAGAGGCTGTAGCAATATCTGGGATTGAGACAGACAAAACACAACCGGAGATTTTCGGTTTCATCCAGTCATATGCGGACAAAATTGTGTGGAATTCGATGCATTGGACTGAGAAAATCACAGTACAAATGATTTTGGAGCAAAGCAAAGCCTTTTCATTAGGCAAGTAGATAAAATATCATCTATACAAACAGAAATATCATGTTTGTTTGCCGCATTTCCTCTAGCTTTCTACCTAGAAAATACGAATACGTAGAGCTGGTGTCTCCATGTGGAACCAATTACTGTATCAGGCTCAAAAAAAAATGCTCCCCGATAAAAAACAGTAGAAACAATAAAGTCCGTTGATAATATCCAGAAAACACAAACACAGAGGCTGTAGCAATATCTGGGATTGAGACAGACAAAACACAACCGGATATTTCCGGTTTCATCCAGTCATATCCGGACAAAATGGTGTGGAATTCCGATGCAATGGACCGAGAAAATCACAGTAGAAATGATTTTGGAGAAAAGCAAAGTCTTTTCATGAGGCAAGTAGATAAAATATCATCTATACAAACAGAAATATCATGTTTGTTTCTCGCATTTCCTCTAGCTTTCTACCTAGAAAATACGAATACGTAGAGCTGGTGTCTCCATGTGGAACCAATTACTGTATCAAGCTCAAAAAAAGTGTTCCCTGATAAAAAACAGTAGAAACAATAAAGTCTGTTGATAATATCCAGAAAACACAAACACAGAGGCTGTAGCAATATCTGGGATTGAGACAGACAAAACACAACCGGAGATTTCCGGTTTCATCCAGTCATATCCGGACAAAATGGTGTGGAGTTCGTATGCAATGGACCGAGAAAATCACAGTAGAAATGATTTTGGAGAAAAGCAAAGTCTTTTCATGAGGCAAGTAGATAAAATATCATCTATACAAACAGAAATATCATGTTTGTTTGCCGCATTTCCTCTAGCTTTCTACCTAGAAAATACGAATACGTAGAGCTGGTGTCTCCATGTGGAACCAATTACTGTATCCAAGCTCAAAATAAAATGTTCCCCGATAAAAAACAGTAGAAACAATAAAGTCCGTTGATAATATCCAGAAAACACAAACACAGAGGCTGTAGCAATATCTGGGATTGAGACAGACAAAACACAACCGGATATTTCCGGTTTCATCCAGTCATATCCGGACAAAATGGTGTGGAATTCGTATGCAATGGACCGAGAAAATCACAGTACAAATGATTTTGGAGCAAAGCAAAGTCTTTTCATGAGGCAAGTAGATAAAATATCATCTATACAAACAGAAATATCATGTTTATTTGCCGCATTTCCTCTAGCTTTCTACCTAGAAAATAGGAATACATAGAGCTGGTGTCTCCATGTGGAACCAATTGCTGTATCCAAGCTCAATATAAAATGTTCACCGATAAAAAACAGTAGAAACAATAAAGTCCGTTGATAATATCCACAAAACACAAACACAGAGGCTGTAGCAATATCTGGGATTGAGACAGACAAAACACAACCGGAGATTTCCAGTTTCATCCAGTCATATCCGGAAAAAATGGTGTGGAATTCGTATGCAATGGACCGAGAAAATCACAGTACAAATGATTTTGGAGAAAAGCAAAGTCTTTTCATGAGGCAAGTAGATTAAATATCATCTATACAAACAGAAATATCATGTTTGTTTGCCGCATTTCCTCTAGCTTTCTACCTAGAAAATACGAATACGTAGAGCTGGTGTCTCCATGTGGAACCAATTACTGTATCCAAGCTCAAAATAAAACGTTCCCCGATAAAAACCAGTAGAAACAATAAAGTTCGTTGATAATATCCTGAAAACACAAACACAGAAGCTGTAGCAATACCTGGGATTGAGACAGACAAAACACAACCGGATATTTCCTTTTTCATCCAGTCATATCTGGACAAAATGGTGTGGAATTCGTATGCAATGGACCGAGAAAATCACAGTAGAAATGATTTTGGAGAAAAGCAAAGTCTTTTCATGAGGCAAGTAGATAAAATATCATCTATACAAACAGAAATATCATGTTTGTTTCTCGCATTTCCTCTAGCTTTCTACCTAGAAAATATGAATACGTAGAGCTGGTGTCTCCATGTGGAACCAATTACTGTATCCAAGCTCAAAATAAAATGTTCCCTGATAAAAAACAGTAGAAACAATAAAGTCCGTTGATAATATCCACAAAACACAAACACAGAGGCTGTAGCAATATCTGGGATTGAGACAGACAAAACACAACCGGATATTTCCGGTTTCATCCAGTCATATCCGGACAAAATGGTGTGGAATTCCGATGCAATGGACCGAGAAAATCACAGTACAAATGATTTTGGAGAAAAGCAAAGTCTTTTCATGAGGCAAGTAGATAAAATATCATCTATACAAAGAGAAATATCATGTTTGTTTGCCGCATTTCCTCTAGCTTTCTACCTAGAAAATACGAATACGTAGAGCTGGTGTCTCCATGTGGAACCAATTACTGTATCCAAGCTCAAAATAAAATGTTCCCCGATAAAAAACAGTACAAACAATAAAGTCCGTTGATAATATCCAGAAAACACAAACACAGAGGCTGTAGCAATATCTGGGATTGAGACAGACAAAACACAACCGGATATTTCCGGTTTCATCCAGTCATATCCGGACAAAATGGTGTGGAATTCGTATGCAATGGACCGAGAAAATCACAGTACAAATGATTTTGGAGCAAAGCAAAGTCTTTTCATGAGGCAAGTAGATAAAATATCATCTATACAAACAGAAATATCATGTTTGTTTGCCGCATTTCCTCTAGCTTTCTACCTAGAAAATACGAATAGGTAGAGCTGGTGTCTCCATGTGGAACCAATTACTGTATCCAAGTTCAAAATAAAATGTTCCCCGATAAAAAACAGTAGAAACAATAAAGTCCGTTGATAATATCCAGAAAACACAAACACAGAGGCTGTAGCAATATCTGGGATTGAGACAGACAAAACACAACCGGATATTTTCGGTTTCATCCAGTCATATCCGGACAAAATTGTGTGGAATTCGATGCATTGGACTGAGAAAATCACAGTACAAATGATTTTGGAGCAAAGCAAAGCCTTTTCATTAGGCAAGTAGATAAAATATCATCTATACAAACAGAAATATCATGTTTGTTTGCCGCATTTCCTCTAGCTTTCTACCTAGAAAATACGAATACGTAGAGCTGGTGTCTCCATGTGGAACCAATTACTGTATCAAGCTCAAAAAAAGTGTTCCCTGATAAAAAACAGTAGAAACAATAAAGTCTGTTGATAATATCCAGAAAACACAAACACAGAGGCTGTAGCAATATCTGGGATTGAGACAGACAAAACACAACCGGAGATTTCCGGTTTCATCCAGTCATATCCGGACAAAATGGTGTGGAATTCCGATGCAATGGACCGAGAAAATCACAGTACAAATGATTTTGGAGCAAAGCAAAGTCTTTTCATGAGGCAAGTAGATTAAATATCATCTATACAAACAGAAATATCATGTTTGTTTGCCGCATTTCCTCTAGCTTTCTACCTAGAAAATACGAATACGTAGAGCTGGTGTCTCCATGTGGAACCAATTACTGTATCCAAGCTCAAAATAAAATGTTCCCCAATAAAAAACAGTACAAACAATAAAGTTCGTTGATAATATCCAGAAAACACAAACACAGAGGCTGTAGCAATATTTGGGATTGAGACAGACAAAACACAACCGGAGATTTCCGGTTTCATCCAGTCATATCCGGACAAAATGGTGTGGAATTCGTATGCAATGGACCGAGAAAATCACAGTACAAATGATTTTGGAGCAAAGCAAAGTCTTTTCATGAGGCAAGTAGATAAAATATCATCTATACAAACAGAAATATCATGTTTGTTTGCCGCATTTCCTCTAGCTTTCTACCTAGAAAATACGAATACGTAGAGCTGGTGTCTCCATGTGGAACCAATTACTGTATCCAAGCTCAAAATAAAATGTTCCCCGATAAAAAACAGTAGAAACAATAAAGTCCGTTGATAATATCCACAAAACACAAACACAGAGGCTGTAGCAATATCTGGGATTGAGACAGACAAAACACAACCGGAGATTTCCAGTTTCATCCAGTCATATCCGGAAAAAATGGTGTGGAATTCGTATGCAATGGACCGAGAAAATCACAGTACAAATGATTTTGGAGCAAAGCAAAGTCTTTTCATGAGGCAAGTAGATTAAATATCATCTATACAAACAGAAATATCATGTTTGTTTGCCGCATTTCCTCTAGCTTTCTACCTAGAAAATACGAATACGTAGAGCTGGTGTCTCCATGTGGAACCAATTACTGTATCCAAGCTCAAAATAAAACGTTCCCCGATAAAAACCAGTAGAAACAATAAAGTCCGTTGATAATATCCTGAAAACACAAACACAGAAGCTGTAGCAATACCTGGGATTGAGACAGACAAAACACAACCGGATATTTCCTTTTTCATCCAGTCATATCTGGACAAAATGGTGTGGAATTTGTATGCAATGGACCGAGAAAATCACAGTAGAAATGATTTTGGAGAAAAGCAAAGTCTTTTCATGAGGCAAGTAGATTAAATATCATCTATACAAACAGAAATATCATGTTTGTTTGCCGCATTTCCTCTAGCTTTCTACCTAGAAAATACGAATACGTAGAGCTGGTGTCTCCATGTGGAACCAATTACTGTATCCAAGCTCAAAATAAAATGTTCCCCGATAAAAAACAGTAGAAACAATAAAGTCCGTTGATAATATCCAGAAAACACAAACACAGAGGCTGTAGCAATATCTGGGATTGAGACAGACAAAACACAACCGGATATTTCCGGTTTCATCCAGTCATATCCGGACAAAATGGTGTGGAATTCGTATGCAATGGACCGAGAAAATCACAGTACAAATGATTTTGGAGCAAAGCAAAGTCTTTTCATGAGGCAAGTAGATAAAATATCATCTATACAAACAGAAATATCATGTTTATTTGCCGCATTTCCTCTAGCTTTCTACCTAGAAAATAGGAATACATAGAGCTGGTGTCTCCATGTGGAACCAATTACTGTATCCAAGCTCAATATAAAATGTTCACCGATAAAAAACAGTAGAAACAATAAAGTCCGTTGATAATATCCACAAAACACAAACACAGAGGCTGTAGCAATATCTGGGATTGAGACAGACAAAACACAACCGGAGATTTCCAGTTTCATCCAGTCATATCCGGAAAAAATGGTGTGGAATTCGTATGCAATGGACCGAGAAAATCACAGTACAAATGATTTTGGAGAAAAGCAAAGTCTTTTCATGAGGCAAGTAGATTAAATATCATCTATACAAACAGAAATATCATGTTTGTTTGCCGCATTTCCTCTAGCTTTCTACCTAGAAAATACGAATACGTAGAGCTGGTGTCTCCATGTGGAACCAATTACTGTATCCAAGCTCAAAATAAAACGTTCCCCGATAAAAACCAGTAGAAACAATAAAGTTCGTTGATAATATCCTGAAAACACAAACACAGAAGCTGTAGCAATACCTGGGATTGAGACAGACAAAACACAACCGGATATTTCCTTTTTCATCCAGTCATATCTGGACAAAATGGTGTGGAATTCGTATGCAATGGACCGAGAAAATCACAGTAGAAATGATTTTGGAGAAAAGCAAAGTCTTTTCATGAGGCAAGTAGATAAAATATCATCTATACAAACAGAAATATCATGTTTGTTTCTCGCATTTCCTCTAGCTTTCTACCTAGAAAATATGAATACGTAGAGCTGGTGTCTCCATGTGGAACCAATTACTGTATCCAAGCTCAAAATAAAATGTTCCCTGATAAAAAACAGTAGAAACAATAAAGTCCGTTGATAATATCCACAAAACACAAACACAGAGGCTGTAGCAATATCTGGGATTGAGACAGACAAAACACAACCGGATATTTCCGGTTTCATCCAGTCATATCCGGACAAAATGGTGTGGAATTCCGATGCAATGGACCGAGAAAATCACAGTACAAATGATTTTGGAGAAAAGCAAAGTCTTTTCATGAGGCAAGTAGATAAAATATCATCTATACAAAGAGAAATATCATGTTTGTTTGCCGCATTTCCTCTAGCTTTCTACCTAGAAAATACGAATACGTAGAGCTGGTGTCTCCATGTGGAACCAATTACTGTATCCAAGCTCAAAATAAAATGTTCCCCGATAAAAAACAGTACAAACAATAAAGTCCGTTGATAATATCCAGAAAACACAAACACAGAGGCTGTAGCAATATCTGGGATTGAGACAGACAAAACACAACCGGATATTTCCGGTTTCATCCAGTCATATCCGGACAAAATGGTGTGGAATTCGTATGCAATGGACCGAGAAAATCACAGTACAAATGATTTTGGAGCAAAGCAAAGTCTTTTCATGAGGCAAGTAGATAAAATATCATCTATACAAACAGAAATATCATGTTTGTTTGCCGCATTTCCTCTAGCTTTCTACCTAGAAAATACGAATAGGTAGAGCTGGTGTCTCCATGTGGAACCAATTACTGTATCCAAGTTCAAAATAAAATGTTCCCCGATAAAAAACAGTAGAAACAATAAAGTCCGTTGATAATATCCAGAAAACACAAACACAGAGGCTGTAGCAATATCTGGGATTGAGACAGACAAAACACAACCGGATATTTTCGGTTTCATCCAGTCATATCCGGACAAAATTGTGTGGAATTCGATGCATTGGACTGAGAAAATCACAGTACAAATGATTTTGGAGCAAAGCAAAGCCTTTTCATTAGGCAAGTAGATAAAATATCATCTATACAAACAGAAATATCATGTTTGTTTGCCGCATTTCCTCTAGCTTTCTACCTAGAAAATACGAATACGTAGAGCTGGTGTCTCCATGTGGAACCAATTACTGTATCAAGCTCAAAAAAAGTGTTCCCTGATAAAAAACAGTAGAAACAATAAAGTCTGTTGATAATATCCAGAAAACACAAACACAGAGGCTGTAGCAATATCTGGGATTGAGACAGACAAAACACAACCGGAGATTTCCGGTTTCATCCAGTCATATCCGGACAAAATGGTGTGGAATTCCGATGCAATGGACCGAGAAAATCACAGTACAAATGATTTTGGAGCAAAGCAAAGTCTTTTCATGAGGCAAGTAGATTAAATATCATCTATACAAACAGAAATATCATGTTTGTTTGCCGCATTTCCTCTAGCTTTCTACCTAGAAAATACGAATACGTAGAGCTGGTGTCTCCATGTGGAACCAATTACTGTATCCAAGCTCAAAATAAAATGTTCCCCAATAAAAAACAGTACAAACAATAAAGTTCGTTGATAATATCCAGAAAACACAAACACAGAGGCTGTAGCAATATCTGGGATTGAGACAGACAAAACACAACCGGAGATTTCCGGTTTCATCCAGTCATATCCGGACAAAATGGTGTGGAATTCGTATGCAATGGACCGAGAAAATCACAGTACAAATGATTTTGGAGCAAAGCAAAGTCTTTTCATGAGGCAAGTAGATAAAATATCATCTATACAAACAGAAATATCATGTTTGTTTGCCGCATTTCCTCTAGCTTTCTACCTAGAAAATACGAATACGTAGAGCTGGTGTCTCCATGTGGAACCAATTACTGTATCCAAGCTCAAAATAAAATGTTCCCCGATAAAAAACAGTAGAAACAATAAAGTCCGTTGATAATATCCACAAAACACAAACACAGAGGCTGTAGCAATATCTGGGATTGAGACAGACAAAACACAACCGGAGATTTCCAGTTTCATCCAGTCATATCCGGAAAAAATGGTGTGGAATTCGTATGCAATGGACCGAGAAAATCACAGTACAAATGATTTTGGAGCAAAGCAAAGTCTTTTCATGAGGCAAGTAGATTAAATATCATCTATACAAACAGAAATATCATGTTTGTTTGCCGCATTTCCTCTAGCTTTCTACCTAGAAAATACGAATACGTAGAGCTGGTGTCTCCATGTGGAACCAATTACTGTATCCAAGCTCAAAATAAAACGTTCCCCGATAAAAACCAGTAGAAACAATAAAGTCCGTTGATAATATCCTGAAAACACAAACACAGAAGCTGTAGCAATACCTGGGATTGAGACAGACAAAACACAACCGGATATTTCCTTTTTCATCCAGTCATATCTGGACAAAATGGTGTGGAATTTGTATGCAATGGACCGAGAAAATCACAGTAGAAATGATTTTGGAGAAAAGCAAAGTCTTTTCATGAGGCAAGTAGATTAAATATCATCTATACAAACAGAAATATCATGTTTGTTTGCCGCATTTCCTCTAGCTTTCTACCTAGAAAATACGAATACGTAGAGCTGGTGTCTCCATGTGGAACCAATTACTGTATCCAAGCTCAAAATAAAATGTTCCCCAATAAAAAACAGTACAAACAATAAAGTTCGTTGATAATATCCAGAAAACACAAACACAGAGGCTGTAGCAATATCTGGGATTGAGACAGACAAAACACAACCGGAGATTTCCGGTTTCATCCAGTCATATCCGGACAAAATGGTGTGGAATTCGTATGCAATGGACCGAGAAAATCACAGTACAAATGATTTTGGAGCAAAGCAAAGTCTTTTCATGAGGCAAGTAGATAAAATATCATCTATACAAACAGAAATATCATGTTTGTTTGCCGCATTTCCTCTAGCTTTCTACCTAGAAAATACGAATACGTAGAGCTGGTGTCTCCATGTGGAACCAATTACTGTATCCAAGCTCAAAATAAAATGTTCCCCGATAAAAAACAGTAGAAACAATAAAGTCCGTTGATAATATCCACAAAACACAAACACAGAGGCTGTAGCAATATCTGGGATTGAGACAGACAAAACACAACCGGAGATTTCCAGTTTCATCCAGTCATATCCGGAAAAAATGGTGTGGAATTCGTATGCAATGGACCGAGAAAATCACAGTACAAATGATTTTGGAGCAAAGCAAAGTCTTTTCATGAGGCAAGTAGATTAAATATCATCTATACAAACAGAAATATCATGTTTGTTTGCCGCATTTCCTCTAGCTTTCTACCTAGAAAATACGAATACGTAGAGCTGGTGTCTCCATGTGGAACCAATTACTGTATCCAAGCTCAAAATAAAACGTTCCCCGATAAAAACCAGTAGAAACAATAAAGTTCGTTGATAATATCCTGAAAACACAAACACAGAAGCTGTAGCAATACCTGGGATTGAGACAGACAAAACACAACCGGATATTTCCTTTTTCATCCAGTCATATCTGGACAAAATGGTGTGGAATTTGTATGCAATGGACCGAGAAAATCACAGTAGAAATGATTTTGGAGAAAAGCAAAGTCTTTTCATGAGGCAAGTAGATAAAATATCATCTATACAAACAGAAATATCATGTTTGTTTGCCGCATTTCCTCTAGCTTTCTACCTAGAAAATACGAATACGTAGAGCTGGTGTCTCCATGTGGAACCAATTACTGTATCCAAGCTCAAAATAAAATGTTCCCCAATAAAAAACAGTACAAACAATAAAGTTCATTGATAATATCCAGAAAACACAAACACAGAGGCTGTAGCAATATCTGGGATTGAGACAGACAAAACACAACCGGAGATTTCCGGTTTCTTCCAGTCATATCCGGACAAAATGGTGTGGAATTCGTATGCAATGGACCGAGAAAATCACAGTACAAATGATTTTGGAGCAAAGCAAAGTCTTTTCATGAGGCAAGTAGATAAAATATCATCTATACAAACAGAAATATCATGTTTGTTTGCCGCATTTCCTCTAGCTTTCTACCTAGAAAATACGAATAGGTAGAGCTGGTGTCTCCATGTGGAACCAATTACTGTATCCAAGCTCAAAATAAAATGTTCCCCGATAAAAAACAGTAGAAACAATAAAGTCCGTTGATAATATCCAGAAAACACAAACACAGAGGCTGTAGCAATATCTGGGATTGAGACAGACAAAACACAACCGGATATTTCCGGTTTCATCCAGTCATATCCGGACAAAATGGTGTGGAATTCGTATGCAATGGACCGAGAAAATCACAGTACAAATGATTTTGGAGAAAAGCAAAGTCTTTTCATGAGTCAAGTAGATAAAATATCATCTATACAAACAGAAATATCATGTTTATTTGCCGCATTTCCTCTAGCTTTCTACCTAGAAAATAGGAATACATAGAGCTGGTGTCTCCATGTGGAACCAATTACTGTATCCAAGCTCAATATAAAATGTTCACCGATAAAAAACAGTAGAAACAATAAAGTCCGTTGATAATATCCAGAAAACACAAACACAGAGGCTGTAGCAATATCTGGGATTGAGACAGACAAAACACAACCGGAGATTTCCAGTTTCATCCAGTCATATCCGGAAAAAAATGGTGTGGAATTCGTATGCAATGGACCGAGAAAATCACAGTACAAATGATTTTGGAGAAAAGCAAAGTCTTTTCATGAGGCAAGTAGATTAAATATCATCTATACAAACAGAAATATCATGTTTGTTTGCCGCATTTCCTCTAGCTTTCTACCTAGAAAATACGAATACGTAGAGCTGGTGTCTCCATGTGGAACCAATTACTGTATCCAAGCTCAAAATAAAACGTTCCCCGATAAAAACCAGTAGAAACAATAAAGTCCGTTGATAATATCCAGAAAACACAAACACAGAGGCTGTAGCAATACCTGGGATTGAGACAGACAAAACACAACCGGATATTTCCTTTTTCATCCAGTCATATCTGGACAAAATGGTGTGGAATGCGTATGCAATGGACCGAGAAAATCACAGTAGAAATGATTTTGGAGCAAAGCAAAGTCTTTTCATGAGGCAAGTAGATAAAATATCATCTATACAAACAGAAATATCATGTTTGTTTCTCGCATTTCCTCTAGCTTTCTACCTAGAAAATACGAATACGTAGAGCTGGTGTCTCCATGTGGAACCAATTACTGTATCCAAGCTCAAAATAAAATGTTCCCCGATAAAAAACAGTAGAAACAATAAAGTCCGTGGATAATATCCAGAAAACACAAACACAGAGGCTGTAGCAATATCTGGGATTGAGACAGACAAAACACAACCGGATATTTCCGGTTTCATCCAGTCATATCCGGACAAAATGGTGTGGAATTCGTATGCAATGGACCGAGAAAATCACAGTACAAATGATTTTGGAGAAAAGCAAAGTCTTTTCATGAGTCAAGTAGATAAAATATCATCTATACAAACAGAAATATCATGTTTATTTGCCGCATTTCCTCTAGCTTTCTACCTAGAAAATAGGAATACATAGAGCTGGTGTCTCCATGTGGAACCAATTACTGTATCCAAGCTCAATATAAAATGTTCCCCGATAAAAAACAGTAGAAACAATAAAGTCCGTTGATAATATCCACAAAACACAACCACAGAGGCTGTAGCAATATCTGGGATTGAGACAGACAAAACACAACCGGAGATTTCCGGTTTCATCCAGTTATATCCAGAAAAAATGGTGTGGAATTTGTATGCAATGCACCGAGAAAATCACAGTACAAATGATTTTGGAGCAAAGCAAAGTCTTTTCATGAGGCAAGTAGATAAAATATCATCTATACAAACAGAAATATCATGTTTGTTTGCCGCATTTCCTCTAGCTTTCTACCTAGAAAATACGAATACGTAGAGCTGGTGTCTCCATGTGGAACCAATTACTGTATCCAAGCTCAAAATAAAACGTTCCCCGATAAAAACCAGTAGAAACAATAAAGTCCGTTGATAATATCCTGAAAACACAAACACAGAAGCTGTAGCAATACCTGGGATTGAGACAGACAAAACACAACCGGATATTTCCTTTTTCATCCAGTCATATCTGGACAAAATGGTGTGGAATTCGTATGCAATGGACCGAGAAAATCACAGTAGAAATGATTTTGGAGAAAAGCAAAGTCTTTTCATGAGGCAAGTAGATAAAATATCATCTATACAAACAGAAATATCATGTTTGTTTCTCGCATTTCCTCTAGCTTTCTACCTAGAAAATATGAATACGTAGAGCTGGTGTCTCCATGTGGAACCAATTACTGTATCCAAGCTCAAAATAAAATGTTCCCTGATAAAAAACAGTAGAAACAATAAAGTCCGTTGATAATATCCAGAAAACACAAACACAGAGGCTGTAGCAATATCTGGGATTGAGACAGACAAAACACAACCGGATATTTCCGGTTTCATCCAGTCATATCCGGACAAAATGGTGTGGAGTTCATATGCAATGGACCGAGAAAATCACAGTACAAATAATTTTGGAGAAAAGCAAAGTCTTTTCATGAGGCAAGTAGATAAAATATCATCTATACAAAGAGAAATATCATGTTTGTTTGCCGCATTTCCTCTAGCTTTCTACCTAGAAAATAGGAATACGTAGAGCTGGTGTCTCCATGTGGAACCAATTACTGTATCCAAGCTCAAAATAAAATGTTCCCCGATAAAAAACAGTACAAACAATAAAGTCCGTTGATAATATCCAGAAAACACAAACACAGAGGCTGTAGCAATATCTGGGATTGAGACAGACAAAACACAACCGGATATTTCCGGTTTCATCCAGTCATATCCGGACAAAATGGTGTGGAATTCCGATGCAATGGACCGAGAAAATCACAGTAGAAATGATTTTGGAGCAAAGCAAAGTTTTTTCATGAGGCAAGTAGATAAAATATCATCTATACAAACAGAAATATCATGTTTGTTTGCCGCATTTCCTCTAGCTTTCTACCTAGAAAATACTAATAGGTAGAGCTGGTGTCTCCATGTGGAACCAATTACTGTATCCAAGTTCAAAATAAAATGTTCCCCGATAAAAGCAGTAGAAACAATAAAGTCCGTTGATAATATCCAGAAAACACAAACACAGAGGCTGTAGCAATATCTGGGATTGAGACAGACAAAACACAACCGGATATTTTCGGTTTCATCCAGTCATATCCGGACAAAATTGTGTGGAATTCGATGCATTGGACTGAGAAAATCACAGTACAAATGATTTTGGAGCAAAGCAAAGCCTTTTCATTAGGCAAGTAGATAAAATATCATCTATACAAACAGAAATATCATGTTTGTTTGCCGCATTTCCTCTAGCTTTCTACCTAGAAAATACGAATACGTAGAGCTGGTGTCTCCATGTGGAACCAATTACTGTATCAAGCTCAAAAAAAGTGTTCCCTGATAAAAAACAGTAGAAACAATAAAGTCTGTTGATAATATCCAGAAAACACAAACACAGAGGCTGTAGCAATATCTGGGATTGAGACAGACAAAACACAACCGGAGATTTCCGGTTTCATCCAGTCATATCCGGACAAAATGGTGTGGAATTCCGATGCAATGGACCGAGAAAATCACAGTACAAATGATTTTGGAGCAAAGCAAAGTCTTTTCATGAGGCAAGTAGATTAAATATCATCTAAACAAACAGAAATATCATGTTTGTTTGCCGCATTTCCTCTAGCTTTCTACCTAGAAAATACGAATACGTAGAGCTGGTGTCTCCATGTGGAACCAATTACTGTATCCAAGCTCAAAATAAAATGTTCCCCAATAAAAAACAGTACAAACAATAAAGTCCGTTGATAATATCCAGAAAACACAAACACAGAGGCTGTAGCAATATCTGGGATTGAGACAGACAAAACACAACCGGAGATTTCCGGTTTCATCCAGTCATATCCGGACAAAATGGTGTGGAATTCGTATGCAATGGACCGAGAAAATCACAGTACAAATGATTTTGGAGAAAAGCAAAGTCTTTTCATGAGGCAAGTAGATAAAATATCATCTATACAAACAGAAATATCATGTTTGTTTGCCGCATTTCCTCTAGCTTTCTACCTAGAAAATACGAATACGTAGAGCTGGTGTCTCCATGTGGAACCAATTACTGTATCAAGCTCAAAAAATGTGTTCCCTGATAAAAAACAGTAGAAACAATAAAGTCTGTTGATAATATCCAGAAAACACAAACACAGAGGCTGTAGCAATATCTGGGATTGAGACAGACAAAACACAACCGGAGATTTCCGGTTTCATCCAGTCATATCCGGACAAAATGGTGTGGAATTCCGATGCAATGGACCGAGAAAATCACAGTACAAATGATTTTGGAGCAAAGCAAAGTCTTTTCATGAGGCAAGTAGATTAAATATCATCTATACAAACAGAAATATCATGTTTGTTTGCCGCATTTCCTCTAGCTTTCTACCTAGAAAATACGAATACGTAGAGCTGGTGTCTCCATGTGGAACCAATTACTGTATCCAAGCTCAAAATAAAATGTTCCCCGATAAAAAACAGTAGAAACAATAAAGTCCGTTGATAATATCCAGAAAACACAAACACAGAGGCTGTAGCAATATCTGGGATTGAGACAGACAAAACACAACCGGATATTTCCGGTTTCATCCAGTCATATCCGGACAAAATGGTGTGGACTTCGTATGCAATGGACCGAGAAAATCACAGTACAAATGATTTTGGAGAAAAGCAAAGTCTTTTCATGAGTCAAGTAGATAAAATATCATCTATACAAACAGAAATATCATGTTTATTTGCCGCATTTCCTCTAGCTTTCTACCTAGAAAATAGGAATACATAGAGCTGGTGTCTCCATGTGGAACCAATTACTGTATCCAAGCTCAATATAAAATGTTCACCGATAAAAAACAGTAGAAACAATAAAGTCCGTTGATAATATCCAGAAAACACAAACACAGAGGCTGTAGCAATATCTGGGATTGAGACAGACAAAACACAACCGGAGATTTCCAGTTTCATCCAGTCATATCCGGAAAAAATGGTGTGGAATTCGTATGCAATGGACCGAGAAAATCACAGTACAAATGATTTTGGAGAAAAGCAAAGTCTTTTCATGAGGCAAGTAGATAAAATATCATCTATACAAACAGAAATATCATGTTTGTTTGCCGCATTTCCTCTAGCTTTCTACCTAGAAAATACGAATACGTAGAGCTGGTGTCTCCATGTGGAACCAATTACTGTATCCAAGCTCAAAATAAAACGTTCCCCGATAAAAACCAGTAGAAACAATAAAGTCCGTTGATAATATCCAGAAAACACAAACACAGAGGCTGTAGCAATACCTGGGATTGAGACAGACAAAACACAACCGGATATTTCCTTTTTCATCCAGTCATATCTGGACAAAATGGTGTGGAATGCGTATGCAATGGACCGAGAAAATCACAGTACAAATGATTTTGGAGCAAAGCAAAGTCTTTTCATGAGGCAAGTAGATAAAATATCATCTATACAAACAGAAATATCATGTTTGTTTGCCGCATTTCCTCTAGCTTTCTACCTAGAAAATACGAATACGTAGAGCTGGTGTCTCCATGTGGAACCAATTACTGTATCCAAGCTCAAAATAAAATGTTCCCCAATAAAAAACAGTAGAAACAATAAAGTCCGTTGATAATATCCAGAAAACACAAACACAGAGGCTGTAGCAATATCTGGGATTGAGACAGACAAAACACAACCGGATATTTCCGGTTTCATCCAGTCATATCCGGACAAAATGGTGTGGAATTCGTATGCAATGGACAGAGAAAATCACAGTACAAATGATTTTGGAGAAAAGCAAAGTCTTTTCATGAGTCAAGTAGATAAAATATCATCTATACAAACAGAAATATCATGTTTATTTGCCGCATTTCCTCTAGCTTTCTACCTAGAAAATAGGAATACATAGAGCTGGTGTCTCCATGTGGAACCAATTACTGTATCCAAGCTCAATATAAAATGTTCACCGATAAAAAACAGTAGAAACAATAAAGTCCGTTGATAATATCCACAAAACACAAACACAGAGGCTGTAGCAATATCTGGGATTGAGACAGACAAAACACAACCGGAGATTTCCAGTTTCATCCAGTCATATCCGGAAAAAATGGTGTGGAATTCGTATGCAATGGACCGAGAAAATCACAGTACAAATGATTTTGGAGAAAAGCAAAGTCTTTTCATGAGGCAAGTAGATTAAATATCATCTATACAAAGAGAAATATCATGTTTGTTTGCCGCATTTCCTCTAGCTTTCTACCTAGAAAATAGGAATACATAGAGCTGGTGTCTCCATGTGGAACCAATTACTGTATCCAAGCTCAATATAAAATGTTCCCCGATAAAAAACAGTACAAACAATAAAGTCCGTTGATAATATCCAGAAAACACAAACACAGAGGCTGTAGCAATATCTGGGATTGAGACAGACAAAACACAACCGGATATTTCCGGTTTCATCCAGTCATATCCCGACAAAATGGTGTGGAATTCCGATGCAATGGACCGAGAAAATCACAGTAGAAATGATTTTGGAGCAAAGCAAAGTCTTTTCATGAGGCAAGTAGATAAAATATCATCTATACAAACAGAAATATCATGTTTGTTTGCCGCATTTCCTCTAGCTTTCTACCTAGAAAATACGAATAGGTAGAGCTGGTGTCTCCATGTGGAACCAATTACTGTATCCAAGTTCAAAATAAAATGTTCCCCGATAAAAAACAGTAGAAACAATAAAGTCCGTTGATAATATCCAGAAAACACAAACACAGAGGCTGTAGCAATATCTGGGATTGAGACAGACAAAACACAACCGGATATTTTCGGTTTCATCCAGTCATATCCGGACAAAATTGTGTGGAATTCGATGCATTGGACTGAGAAAATCACAGTACAAATGATTTTGGAGCAAAGCAAAGCCTTTTCATTAGGCAAGTAGATAAAATATCATCTATACAAACAGAAATATCATGTTTGTTTGCCGCATTTCCTCTAGCTTTCTACCTAGAAAATACGAATACGTAGAGCTGGTGTCTCCATGTGGAACCAATTACTGTATCAAGCTCAAAAAAAGTGTTCCCTGATAAAAAACAGTAGAAACAATAAAGTCTGTTGATAATATCCAGAAAACACAAACACAGAGGCTGTAGCAATATCTGGGATTGAGACAGACAAAACACAACCGGAGATTTCCGGTTTCATCCAGTCATATCCGGACAAAATGGTGTGGAATTCGTATGCAATGGACCGAGAAAATCACAGTACAAATGATTTTGGAGCAAAGCAAAGTCTTTTCATGAGGCAAGTAGATAAAATATCATCTATACAAACAGAAATATCATGTTTGTTTGCCGCATTTCCTCTAGCTTTCTACCTAGAAAATACGAATACGTAGAGCTGGTGTCTCCATGTGGAACCAATTACTGTATCCAAGCTCAAAATAAAATGTTCCCCGATAAAAAACAGTAGAAACAATAAAGTCCGTTGATAATATCCAGAAAACACAAACACAGAGGCTGTAGCAATATCTGGGATTGAGACAGACAAAACACAACCGGATATTTCCGGTTTCATCCAGTCATATCCGGACAAAATGGTGTGGAATTCGTATGCAATGGACCGAGAAAATCACAGTACAAATGATTTTGGAGAAAAGCAAAGTCTTTTCATGAGTCAAGTAGATAAAATATCATCTATACAAACAGAAATATCATGTTTATTTGCCGCATTTCCTCTAGCTTTCTACCTAGAAAATAGGAATACATAGAGCTGGTGTCTCCATGTGGAACCAATTACTGTATCCAAGCTCAATATAAAATGTTCACCGATAAAAAACAGTAGAAACAATAAAGTCCGTTGATAATATCCACAAAACACAAACACAGAGGCTGTAGCAATATCTGGGATTGAGACAGACAAAACACAACCGGAGATTTCCAGTTTCATCCAGTCATATCCGGAAAAAATGGTGTGGAATTCGTATGCAATGGACCGAGAAAATCACAGTAGAAATGATTTTGGAGAAAAGCAAAGTCTTTTCATGAGGCAAGTAGATAAAATATCATCTATACAAACAGAAATATCATGTTTGTTTGCCGCATTTCCTCTAGCTTTCTACCTAGAAAATACGAATACGTAGAGCTGGTGTCTCCATGTGGAACCAATTACTGTATCCAAGCTCAAAATAAAACGTTCCCCGATAAAAACCAGTAGAAACAATAAAGTCCGTTGATAATATCCAGAAAACACAAACACAGAGGCTGTAGCAATACCTGGGATTGAGACAGACAAAACACAACCGGATATTTCCTTTTTCATCCAGTCATATCTGGACAAAATGGTGTGGAATTCGTATGCAATGGACCGAGAAAATCACAGTAGAAATGATTTTGGAGAAAAGCAAAGTCTTTTCATGAGGCAAGTAGATAAAATATCATCTATACAAACAGAAATATCATGTTTGTTTCTCGCATTTCCTCTAGCTTTCTACCTAGAAAATATGAATACGTAGAGCTGGTGTCTCCATGTGGAACCAATTACTGTATCCAAGCTCAAAATAAAACGTTCCCCGATAAAAAACAGTAGAAACAATAAAGTCCGTTGATAATATCCACAAAACACAAACACAGAGGCTGTAGCAATATCTGGGATTGAGACAGACAAAACACAACCGGATATTTCCGGTTTCATCCACTCATATCCGGACAAAATGGTGTGGAATTCCGATGCAATGGACCGAGAAAATCACAGTACAAATGATTTTGGAGAAAAGCAAAGTCTTTTCATGAGGCAAGTAGATAAAATATCATCTATACAAACAGAAATATCATGTTTGTTTGCCTCATTGCCTCTAGCTTTCTACCTAGAAAATACGAATACGTAGAGCTGGTGTCTCCATGTGGAACCAATTACTGTATCAAGCTAAAAAAAAAATGCTCCCCGATAAAAAACAGTAGAAACAATAAAGTCTGTTGATAATATCCAGAAAACACAAACACAGAGGCTGTAGCAATATCTGGGATTGAGACAGACAAAACACAACCGGATATTTCCGGTTTCATCCAGTCATATCCGGACAAAATGGTGTGGAATTCGTATGCAATGGACCGAGAAAATCACAGTACAAATGATTTTGGAGAAAAGCAAAGTCTTTTCATGAGGCAAGTAGATAAAATATCATCTATACAAAGAGAAATATCATGTTTGTTTGCCGCATTTCCTCTAGCTTTCTACCTAGAAAATACGAATACGTAGAGCTGGTGTCTCCATGTGGAACCAATTACTGTATCCAAGCTCAAAATAAAACGTTCCCCGATAAAAACCAGTAGAAACAATAAAGTCCGTTGATAATATCCAGAAAACACAAACACAGAGGCTGTAGCAATACCTGGGATTGAGACAGACAAAACACAACCGGATATTTCCTTTTTCATCCAGTCATATCTGGACAAAATGGTGTGGAATGCGTATGCAATGGACCGAGAAAATCACAGTAGAAATGATTTTGGAGCAAAGCAAAGTCTTTTCATGAGGCAAGTAGATAAAATATCATCTATACAAACAGAAATATCATGTTTGTTTGCCGCATTTCCTCTAGCTTTCTACCTAGAAAATACGAATACGTAGAGCTGGTGTCTCCATGTGGAACCAATTACTGTATCCAAGCTCAAAATAAAATGTTCCCCAATAAAAAACAGTAGAAACAATAAAGTCCGTTGATAATATCCAGAAAACACAAACACAGAGGCTGTAGCAATATCTGGGATTGAGACAGACAAAACACAACCGGATATTTCCGGTTTCATCCAGTCATATCCGGACAAAATGGTGTGGACTTCGTATGCAATGGACCGAGAAAATCACAGTACAAATGATTTTGGAGAAAAGCAAAGTCTTTTCATGAGTCAAGTAGATAAAATATCATCTATACAAACAGAAATATCATGTTTGTTTGCCGCATTTCCTCTAGCTTTCTACCTAGAAAATAGGAATACATAGAGCTAGTGTCTCCATGTGGAACCAATTACTGTATCCAAGCTCAATATAAAATGTTCACCGATAAAAAACAGTAGAAACAATAAAGTCCGTTGATAATATCCACAAAACACAAACACAGAGGCTGTAGCAATATCTGGGATTGAGACAGACAAAACACAACCGGAGATTTCCAGTTTCATCCAGTCATATCCGGAAAAAATGGTGTGGAATTCGTACGCAGTGGACCGAGAAAATCACAGTACAAATGATTTTGGAGAAAAGCAAAGTCTTTTCATGAGGCAAGTAGATAAAATATCATCTATACAAACAGAAATATCATGTTTGTTTGCCGCATTTCCTCTAGCTTTCTACCTAGAAAATACGAATACGTAGAGCTGGTGTCTCCATGTGGAACCAATTACTGTATCCAAGCTAAAATAAAACGTTCCCCGATAAAAACCAGTAGAAACAATAAAGTCCGTTGATAATATCCAGAAAACACAAACGCAGAGGCTGTAGCAATACCTGGGATTGAGACAGACAAAACACAACCGGATATTTCCTTTTTCATCCAGTCATATCTGGACAAAATGGTGTGGAATTCGTATGCAATGGACCGAGAAAATCACAGTAGAAATGATTTTGGAGAAAAGCAAAGTCTTTTCATGAGGCAAGTAGATAAAATATCATCTATACAAACAGAAATATCATGTTTGTTTCTCGCATTTCCTCTAGCTTTCTACCTAGAAAATATGAATACGTAGAGCTGGTGTCTCCATGTGGAACCAATTACTGTATCCAAGCTCAAAATAAAATGTTCCCTGATAAAAAACAGTAGAAACAATAAAGTCCGTTGATAATATCCACAAAACACAAACACAGAGGCTGTAGCAATATCTGGGATTGAGACAGACAAAACACAACCGGATATTTCCGGTTTCATCCAGTCATATCCGGACAAAATGGTGTGGAGTTCATATGCAATGGACCGAGAAAATCACAGTACAAATGATTTTGGAGAAAAGCAAAGTCTTTTCATGAGGCAAGTAGATAAAATATCATCTATACAAAGAGAAATATCATGTTTGTTTGCCGCATTTCCTCTAGCTTTCTACCTAGAAAATACGAATACGTAGAGCTGGTGTCTCCATGTGGAACCAATTACTGTATCCAAGCTCAAAATAAAATGTTCCCCGATAAAAAACAGTACAAACAATAAAGTCCGTTGATAATATCCAGAAAACACAAACACAGAGGCTGTAGCAATATCTGGGATTGAGACAGACAAAACACAACCGGAGATTTCCGGTTTCATCCAGTCATATCCGGACAAAATGGTGTGGAATTCCGATGCAATGGACCGAGAAAATCACAGTACAAATGATTTTGGAGCAAAGCAAAGTCTTTTCATGAGGCAAGTAGATTAAATATCATCTATACAAACAGAAATATCATGTTTGTTTGCCGCATTTCCTCTAGCTTTCTACCTAGAAAATACGAATAGGTAGAGCTGGTGTCTCCATGTGGAACCAATTACTGTATCCAAGTTCAAAATAAAATGTTCCCCGATAAAAAACAGTAGAAACAATAAAGTCCGTTGATAATATCCAGAAAACACAAACACAGAGGCTGTAGCAATATCTGGGATTGAGACAGACAAAACACAACCGGATATTTTCGGTTTCATCCAGTCATATCCGGACAAAATTGTGTGGAATTCGATGCATTGGACTGAGAAAATCACAGTACAAATGATTTTGGAGCAAAGCAAAGCCTTTTCATTAGGCAAGTAGATAAAATATCATCTATACAAACAGAAATATCATGTTTGTTTGCCGCATTTCCTCTAGCTTTCTACCTAGAAAATACGAATACGTAGAGCTGGTGTCTCCATGTGGAACCAATTACTGTATCAAGCTAAAAAAAAAATGCTCCCCGATAAAAAACAGTAGAAACAATAAAGTCCGTTGATAATATCCAGAAAACACAAACACAGAGGCTGTAGCAATATCTGGGATTGAGACAGACAAAACACAACCGGATATTTTCGGTTTCATCCAGTCATATCCGGACAAAATTGTGTGGAATTCGATGCATTGGACTGAGAAAATCACAGTACAAATGATTTTGGAGCAAAGCAAAGTCTTTTCATGAGGCAAGTAGATTAAATATCATCTATACAAACAGAAATATCATGTTTGTTTGCCGCATTTCCTCTAGCTTTCTACCTAGAAAATACGAATACGTAGAGCTGGTGTCTCCATGTGGAACCAATTACTGTATCCAAGCTCAAAATAAAATGTTCCCCAATAAAAAACAGTACAAACAATAAAGTCCGTTGATAATATCCAGAAAACACAAACACAGAGGCTGTAGCAATATCTGGGATTGAGACAGACAAAACACAACCGGAGATTTCCGGTTTCATCCAGTCATATCCGGACAAAATGGTGTGGAATTCGTATGCAATGGACCGAGAAAATCACAGTACAAATGATTTTGGAGCAAAGCAAAGTCTTTTCATGAGGCAAGTAGATAAAATATCATCTATACAAACAGAAATATCATGTTTGTTTGCCGCATTTCCTCTAGCTTTCTACCTAGAAAATACGAATACGTAGAGCTGGTGTCTCCATGTGGAACCAATTACTGTATCCAAGCTCAAAATAAAATGTTCCCCGATAAAAAACAGTAGAAACAATAAAGTCCGTTGATAATATCCAGAAAACACAAACACAGAGGCTGTAGCAATATCTGGGATTGAGACAGACAAAACACAACCGGATATTTCCGGTTTCATCCAGTCATATCCGGACAAAATGGTGTGGAATTCGTATGCAATGGACCGAGAAAATCACAGTACAAATGATTTTGGAGAAAAGCAAAGTCTTTTCATGAGTCAAGTAGATAAAATATCATCTATACAAACAGAAATATCATGTTTATTTGCCGCATTTCCTCTAGCTTTCTACCTAGAAAATAGGAATACATAGAGCTGGTGTCTCCATGTGGAACCAATTACTGTATCCAAGCTCAATATAAAATGTTCACCGATAAAAAACTGTAGAAACAATAAAGTCCGTTGATAATATCCACAAAACACAAACACAGAGGCTGTAGCAATATCTGGGATTGAGACAGACAAAACACAACCGGAGATTTCCAGTTTCATCCAGTCATATCCGGAAAAAATGGTGTGGAATTCGTATGCAATGGACCGAGAAAATCACAGTAGAAATGATTTTGGAGAAAAGCAAAGTCTTTTCATGAGGCAAGTAGATAAAATATCATCTATACAAACAGAAATATCATGTTTGTTTGCCGCATTTCCTCTAGCTTTCTACCTAGAAAATACGAATACGTAGAGCTGGTGTCTCCATGTGGAACCAATTACTGTATCCAAGCTCAAAATAAAACGTTCCCCGATAAAAACCAGTAGAAACAATAAAGTCCATTGATAATATCCAGAAAACACAAACACAGAGGCTGTAGCAATACCTGGGATTGAGACAGACAAAACACAACCGGATATTTCCTTTTTCATCCAGTCATATCTGGACAAAATGGTGTGGAATTCGTATGCAATGGACCGAGAAAATCACAGTAGAAATGATTTTGGAGAAAAGCAAAGTCTTTTCATGAGGCAAGTAGATAAAATATCATCTATACAAACAGAAATATCATGTTTGTTTCTCGCATTTCCTCTAGCTTTCTACCTAGAAAATATGAATACGTAGAGCTGGTGTCTCCATGTGGAACCAATTACTGTATCCAAGCTCAAAATAAAACGTTCCCCGATAAAAAACAGTAGAAACAATAAAGTCCGTTGATAATATCCACAAAACACAAACACAGAGGCTGTAGCAATATCTGGGATTGATACAGACAAAACACAACCGGATATTTCCGGTTTCATCCAGTCATATCCGGACAAAATGGTGTGGAATTCCGATGCAATGGACCGAGAAAATCACAGTAGAAATTATTTTGGAGCAAAGCAAAGTCTTTTCATGAGGCAAGTAGATAAAATATCATCTATACAAACAGAAATATCATGTTTGTTTGCCGCATTTCCTCTAGCTTTCTACCTAGAAAATACGAATACGTAGAGCTAGTGTCTCCATGTGGAACTAATTACTGTATCCAAGCTCAAAATAAAATGTTCCCCGATAAAAAACAGTAGAAACAATAAAGTCTGTTGATAATATCCAGAAAACACAAACACAGAGGCTGTAGCAATATCTGGGATTGAGACAGACAAAACACAACCGGATATTTCCGGTTTCATCCAGTCATATCCGGACAAAATGGTGTGGAATTCCGATGCAATGGACCGAGAAAATCACAGTACAAATGATTTTGGAGAAAAGCAAAGTCTTTTCATGAGGCAAGTAGATAAAATATCATCTATACAAACAGAAATATCATGTTTGTTTGCCTCATTGCCTCTATCTTTCTACCTAGAAAATACGAATACGTAGAGCTGGTGTCTCCATGTGGAACCAATTACTGTATCAAGCTAAAAAAAAAATGCTCCCCGATAAAAAACAGTAGAAACAATAAAGTCTGTTGATAATATCCAGAAAACACAAACACAGAGGCTGTAGCAATATCTGGGATTGAGACAGACAAAACACAACCGGATATTTCCGGTTTCATCCAGTCATATCCGGACAAAATGGTGTGGAGTTCATATGCAATGGACCGAGAAAATCACAGTACAAATGATTTTGGAGAAAAGCAAAGTCTTTTCATGAGGCAAGTAGATAAAATATCATCTATACAAAGAGAAATATCATGTTTGTTTGCCGCATTTCCTCTAGCTTTCTACCTAGAAAATACGAATACGTAGAGCTGGTGTCTCCATGTGGAACCAATTACTGTATCCAAGCTCAAAATAAAATGTTCCCCGATAAAAAACAGTACAAACAATAAAGTCCGTTGATAATATCCAGAAAACACAAACACAGAGGCTGTAGCAATATCTGGGATTGAGACAGACAAAACACAACCGGAGATTTCCGGTTTCATCCAGTCATATCCGGACAAAATGGTGTGGAATTCCGATGCAATGGACCGAGAAAATCACAGTAGAAATGATTTTGGAGCAAAGCAAAGTCTTTTCATGAGGCAGGTAGATAAAATATCATCTATACAAACAGAAATATCATGTTTGTTTGCCGCATTTCCTCTAGCTTTCTACCTAGAAAATACGAATAGGTAGAGCTGGTGTCTCCATGTGGAACCAATTACTGTATCCAAGTTCAAAATAAAATGTTCCCCGATAAAAAACAGTAGAAACAATAAAGTCCGTTGATAATATCCAGAAAACACAAACACAGAGGCTGTAGCAATATCTGGGATTGAGACAGACAAAACACAACCGGATATTTCCGGTTTCATCCAGTCATATCCGGACAAAATTGTGTGGAATTCGATGCATTGGACTGAGAAAATCACAGTACAAATGATTTTGGAGCAAAGCAAAGCCTTTTCATTAGGCAAGTAGATAAAATATCATCTATACAAACAGAAATATCATGTTTGTTTGCCGCATTTCCTCTAGCTTTCTACCTAGAAAATACGAATACGTAGAGCTGGTGTCTCCATGTGGAACCAATTACTGTATCAAGCTCAAAAAAAGTGTTCCCTGATAAAAAACAGTAGAAACAATAAAGTCTGTTGATAATATCCAGAAAACACAAACACAGAGGCTGTAGCAATATCTGGGATTGAGACAGACAAAACACAACCGGAGATTTCCGGTTTCATCCAGTCATATCCGGACAAAATGGTGTGGAATTCCGATGCAATGGACCGAGAAAATCACAGTACAAATGATTTTGGAGCAAAGCAAAGTCTTTTCATGAGGCAAGTAGATTAAATATCATCTATACAAACAGAAATATCATGTTTGTTTGCCGCATTTCCTCTAGCTTTCTACCTAGAAAATACGAATACGTAGAGCTGGTGTCTGCATGTGGTACCAATTACTGTATCCAAGCTCAAAATAAAATGTTCCCCAATAAAAAACAGTACAAACAATAAAGTCCGTTGATAATATCCAGAAAACACAAACACAGAGGCTGTAGCAATATCTGGGATTGAGACAGACAAAACACAACCGGAGATTTCCGGTTTCATCCAGTCATATCCGGACAAAATGGTGTGGAATTCGTATGCAATGGACCGAGAAAATCACAGTAGAAATGATTTTGGAGAAAAGCAAAGTCTTTTCATGAGGCAAGTAGATAAAATATCATCTATACAAACAGAAATATCATGTTTGTTTGCCGCATTTCCTCTAGCTTTCTACCTAGAAAATACGAATACGTAGAGCTGGTGTCTCCATGTGGAACCAATTACTGTATCCAAGCTCAAAATAAAACGTTCCCCGATAAAAACCAGTAGAAACAATAAAGTCCGTTGATAATATCCAGAAAACACAAACACAGAGGCTGTAGCAATATCTGGGATTGAGACAGACAAAACACAACCGGAGATTTCCGGTTTCATCCAGTCATATCCGGACAAAATGGTGTGGAGTTCATATGCAATGGACCGAGAAAATCACAGTACAAATGATTTTGGAGAAAAGCAAAGTCTTTTCATGAGGCAAGTAGATAAAATATCATCTATACAAAGAGAAATATCATGTTTGTTTGCCGCATTTCCTCTAGCTTTCTACCTAGAAAATACGAATACGTAGAGCTGGTGTCTCCATGTGGAACCAATTACTGTATCCAAGCTCAAAATAAAATGTTCCCCGATAAAAAACAGTACAAACAATAAAGTCCGTTGATAATATCCAGAAAACACAAACACAGAGGCTGTAGCAATATCTGGGATTGAGACAGACAAAACACAACCGGATATTTCCGGTTTCATCCAGTCATATCCGGACAAAATGGTGTGGAATTCCGATGCAATGGACCGAGAAAATCACAGTAGAAATGATTTTGGAGCAAAGCAAAGTCTTTTCATGAGGCAGGTAGATAAAATATCATCTATACAAACAGAAATATCATGTTTGTTTGCCGCATTTCCTCTAGCTTTCTACCTAGAAAATACGAATAGGTAGAGCTGGTGTCTCCATGTGGAACCAATTACTGTATCCAAGTTCAAAATAAAATGTTCCCCGATAAAAAACAGTAGAAACAATAAAGTCCATTGATAATATCCAGAAAACACAAACACAGAGGCTGTAGCAATATCTGGGATTGAGACAGACAAAACACAACCGGATATTTTCGGTTTCATCCAGTCATATCCGGACAAAATTGTGTGGAATTCGATGCATTGGACTGAGAAAATCACAGTACAAATGATTTTGGAGCAAAGCAAAGCCTTTTCATTAGGCAAGTAGATAAAATATCATCTATACAAACAGAAATATCATGTTTGTTTGCCGCATTTCCTCTAGCTTTCTACCTAGAAAATACGAATACGTAGAGCTGGTGTCTCCATGTGGAACCAATTACTGTATCAAGCTCAAAAAAAGTGTTCCCTGATAGAAAACAGTAGAAACAATAAAGTCTGTTGATAATATCCAGAAAACACAAACACAGAGGCTGTAGCAATATCTGGGATTGATACAGACAAAACACAACCGGATATTTCCGGTTTCATCCAGTCATATCCGGACAAAATGGTGTGGAATTCCGATGCAATGGACCGAGAAAATCACAGTACAAATGATTTTGGAGCAAAGCAAAGTCTTTTCATGAGGCAAGTAGATTAAATATCATCTATACAAACAGAAATATCATGTTTGTTTGCCGCATTTCCTCTAGCTTTCTACCTAGAAAATACGAATACGTAGAGCTGGTGTCTCCATGTGGTACCAATTACTGTATCCAAGCTCAAAATAAAATGTTCCCCAATAAAAAACAGTACAAACAATAAAGTCCGTTGATAATATCCAGAAAACACAAACACAGAGGCTGTAGCAATATCTGGGATTGAGACAGACAAAACACAACCGGATATTTCCGGTTTCATCCAGTCATATCCGGACAAAATGGTGTGGAATTCGTATGCAATGGACCGAGAAAATCACAGTACAAATGATTTTGGAGAAAAGCAAAGTCTTTTCATGAGTCAAGTAGATAAAATATCATCTATACAAACAGAAATATCATGTTTATTTGCCGCATTTCCTCTAGCTTTCTACCTAGAAAATAGGAATACATAGAGCTGGTGTCTCCATGTGGAACCAATTACTGTATCCAAGCTCAATATAAAATGTTCACCGATAAAAAACAGTAGAAACAATAAAGTCCGTTGATAATATCCACAAAACACAAACACAGAGGCTGTAGCAATATCTGGGATTGAGACAGACAAAACACAACCGGATATTTCCGGTTTCATCCAGTCATATCCGGAAAAAATGGTGTGGAATTCGTATGCAATGGACCGAGAAAATCACAGTAGAAATGATTTTGGAGAAAAGCAAAGTCTTTTCATGAGGCAAGTAGATAAAATATCATCTATACAAACAGAAATATCATGTTTGTTTGCCGCATTTCCTCTAGCTTTCTACCTAGAAAATACGAATACGTAGAGCTGGTGTCTCCATGTGGAACCAATTACTGTATCCAAGCTCAAAATAAAACGTTCCCCGATAAAAACCAGTAGAAACAATAAAGTCCGTTGATAATATCCAGAAAACACAAACACAGAGGCTGTAGCAATATCTGGGATTGAGACAGACAAAACACAACCGGAGATTTCCGGTTTCATCCAGTCATATCCGGACAAAATGGTGTGGAGTTCATATGCAATGGACCGAGAAAATCACAGTACAAATGATTTTGGAGAAAAGCAAAGTCTTTTCATGAGGCAAGTAGATAAAATATCATCTATACAAAGAGAAATATCATGTTTGTTTGCCGCATTTCCTCTAGCTTTCTACCTAGAAAATACGAATACGTAGAGCTGGTGTCTCCATGTGGAACCAATTACTGTATCCAAGCTCAAAATAAAATGTTCCCCGATAAAAAACAGTACAAACAATAAAGTCCGTTGATAATATCCAGAAAACACAAACACAGAGGCTGTAGCAATATCTGGGATTGAGACAGACAAAACACAACCGGATATTTCCGGTTTCATCCAGTCATATCCGGACAAAATGGTGTGGAATTCCGATGCAATGGACCGAGAAAATCACAGTAGAAATGATTTTGGAGCAAAGCAAAGTCTTTTCATGAGGCAAGTAGATAAAATATCATCTATACAAACAGAAATATCATGTTTGTTTGCCGCATTTCCTCTAGCTTTCTACCTAGAAAATACGAATAGGTAGAGCTGGTGTCTCCATGTGGAACCAATTACTGTATCCAAGTTCAAAATAAAATGTTCCCCGATAAAAAACAGTAGAAACAATAAAGTCCGTTGATAATATCCAGAAAACACAAACACAGAGGCTGTAGCAATATCTGGGATTGAGACAGACAAAACACAACCGGATATTTTCGGTTTCATCCAGTCATATCCGGACAAAATTGTGTGGAATTCGATGCATTGGACTGAGAAAATCACAGTACAAATGATTTTGGAGCAAAGCAAAGCCTTTTCATTAGGCAAGTAGATAAAATATCATCTATACAAACAGAAATATCATGTTTGTTTGCCGCATTTCCTCTAGCTTTCTACCTAGAAAATACGAATACGTAGAGCTGGTGTCTCCATGTGGAACCAATTACTGTATCAAGCTCAAAAAAAGTGTTCCCTGATAAAAAACAGTAGAAACAATAAAGTCTGTTGATAATATCCAGAAAACACAAACACAGAGGCTGTAGCAATATCTGGGATTGAGACAGACAAAACACAACCGGAGATTTCCGGTTTCATCCAGTCATATCCGGACAAAATGGTGTGGAATTCCGATGCAATGGACCGAGAAAATCACAGTACAAATGATTTTGGAGCAAAGCAAAGTCTTTTCATGAGGCAAGTAGATTAAATATCATCTATACAAACAGAAATATCATGTTTGTTTGCCGCATTTCCTCTAGCTTTCTACCTAGAAAATACGAATACGTAGAGCTGGTGTCTCCATGTGGTACCAATTACTGTATCCAAGCTCAAAATAAAATGTTCCCCGATAAAAAACAGTAGAAACAATAAAGTCCGTTGATAATATCCAGAAAACACAAACACAGAGGCTGTAGCAATATCTGGGATTGAGACAGACAAAACACAACTGGAGATTTCCGGTTTCATCCAGTCATATCCGGACAAAATGGTGTGGAATTCGTATGCAATGGACCGAGAAAATCACAGTACAAATGATTTTGGAGCAAAGCAAAGTCTTTTCATGAGGCAAGTAGATAAAATATCATCTATACAAACAGAAATATCATGTTTGTTTGCCGCATTTCCTCTAGCTTTCTACCTAGAAAATACGAATACGTAGAGCTGGTGTCTCCATGTGGAACCAATTACTGTATCCAAGCTCAAAATAAAATGTTCCCCGATAAAAAACAGTAGAAACAATAAAGTCCGTTGATAATATCCAGAAAACACAAACACAGAGGCTGTAGCAATATCTGGGATTGAGACAGACAAAACACAACTGGAGATTTCCGGTTTCATCCAGTCATATCCGGACAAAATGGTGTGGAATTTGTATGCAATGGACCGAGAAAATCACAGTACAAATGATTTTGGAGAAAAGCAAAGTCTTTTCATGAGTCAAGTAGATAAAATATCATCTATACAAACAGAAATATCATGTTTATTTGCCGCATTTCCTCTAGCTTTCTACCTAGAAAATAGGAATACATAGAGCTGGTGTCTCCATGTGGAACCAATTACTGTATCCAAGCTCAATATAAAATGTTCACCGATAAAAAACAGTAGAAACAATAAAGTCCGTTGATAATATCCACAAAACACAAACACAGAGGCTGTAGCAATATCTGGGATTGAGACAGACAAAACAAAACCGGAGATTTCCAGTTTCATCCAGTCATATCCGGAAAAAATGGTGTGGAATTCGTATGCAATGGACCGAGAAAATCACAGTAGAAATGATTTTGGAGAAAAGCAAAGTCTTTTCATGAGGCAAGTAGATAAAATATCATCTATACAAACAGAAATATCATGTTTGTTTGCCGCATTTCCTCTAGCTTTCTACCTAGAAAATACGAATACGTAGAGCTGGTGTCTCCATGTGGAACCAATTACTGTATCCAAGCTCAAAATAAAACGTTCCCCGATAAAAACCAGTAGAAACAATAAAGTCCGTTGATAATATCCAGAAAACACAAACACAGAGGCTGTAGCAATACCTGGGATTGAGACAGACAAAACACAACCGGATATTTCCTTTTTCATCCAGTCATATCTGGACAAAATGGTGTGGAATTCATATGCAATGGACCGAGAAAATCACAGTAGAAATGATTTTGGAGAAAAGCAAAGTCTTTTCATGAGGCAAGTAGATAAAATATCATCTATACAAACAGAAATATCATGTTTGTTTCTCGCATTTCCTCTAGCTTTCTACCTAGAAAATATGAATACGTAGAGCTGGTGTCTCCATGTGGAACCAATTACTGTATCCAAGCTCAAAATAAAACGTTCCCCGATAAAAAACAGTAGAAACAATAAAGTCCGTTGATAATATCCACAAAACACAAACACAGAGGCTGTAGCAATATCTGGGATTGATACAGACAAAACACAACCGGATATTTCCGGTTTCATCCAGTCATATCCGGACAAAATGGTGTGGAATTCCGATGCAATGGACCGATAAAATCACAGTAGAAATTATTTTGGAGCAAAGCAAAGTCTTTTCATGAGGCAAGTAGATAAAATATCATCTATACAAACAGAAATATCATGTTTGTTTGCCGCATTTCCTCTAGCTTTCTACCTAGAAAATACGAATACGTAGAGCTAGTGTCTCCATGTGGAACTAATTACTGTATCCAAGCTCAAAATAAAATGTTCCCCGATAAAAAACAGTAGAAACAATAAAGTCTGTTGATAATCTCCAGAAAACACAAACACAGAGGCTGTAGCAATATCTGGGATTGAGACAGACAAAACACAACCGGAGATTTCCGGTTTCATCCAGTCATATCCGGACAAAATGGTGTGGAATTCCGATGCAATGGACCGAGAAAATCACAGTACAAATGATTTTGGAGCAAAGCAAAGTCTTTTCATGAGGCAAGTAGATTAAATATCATCTATACAAACAGAAATATCATGTTTGTTTGCCGCATTTCCTCTAGCTTTCTACCTAGAAAATACGAATACGTAGAGCTGGTGTCTCCATGTGGTACCAATTACTGTATCCAAGCTCAAAATAAAATGTTCCCCAATAAAAAACAGTACAAACAATAAAGTCCGTTGATAATATCCAGAAAACACAAACACAGAGGCTGTAGCAATATCTGGGATTGAGACAGACAAAACACAACTGGAGATTTCCGGTTTCATCCAGTCATATCCGGACAAAATGGTGTGGAATTTGTATGCAATGGACCGAGAAAATCACAGTACAAATGATTTTGGAGCAAAGCAAAGTCTTTTCATGAGGCAAGTAGATAAAATATCATCTATACAAACAGAAATATCATGTTTGTTTGCCGCATTTCCTCTAGCTTTCTACCTAGAAAATACGAATACGTAGAGCTGGTGTCTCCATGTGGAACCAATTACTGTATCCAAGCTCAAAATAAAATGTTCCCCGATAAAAAACAGTACAAACAATAAAGTCCGTTGATAATATCCACAAAACACAAACACAGAGGCTGTAGCAATATCTGGGATTGAGACAGACAAAACACAACCGGATATTTCCGGTTTCATCCAGTCATATCCGGACAAAATGGTGTGGAATTCCGATGCAATGGACCGAGAAAATCACAGTACAAATGATTTTGGAGAAAAGCAAAGTCTTTTCATGAGTCAAGTAGATAAAATATCATCTATACAAACAGAAATATCATGTTTATTTGCCGCATTTCCTCTAGCTTTCTACCTAGAAAATAGGAATACATAGAGCTGGTGTCTCCATGTGGAACCAATTACTGTATCCAAGCTCAATATAAAATGTTCACCGATAAAAAACAGTAGAAACAATAAAGTCCGTTGATAATATCCACAAAACACAAACACAGAGGCTGTAGCAATATCTGGGATTGAGACAGACAAAACACAACCGGAGATTTCCAGTTTCATCCAGTCATATCCGGAAAAAATGGTGTGGAATTCGTATGCAATGGACCGAGAAAATCACAGTACAAATGATTTTGGAGAAAAGCAAAGTCTTTTCATGAGGCAAGTAGATAAAATATCATCTATACAAACAGAAATATCATGTTTGTTTGCCGCATTTCCTCTAGCTTTCTACCTAGAAAATACGAATACGTAGAGCTAGTGTCTCCATGTGGAACTAATTACTGTATCCAAGCTCAAAATAAAATGTTCCCCGATAAAAAACAGTAGAAACAATAAAGTCTGTTGATAATCTCCAGAAAACACAAACACAGAGGCTGTAGCAATATCTGGGATTGAGACAGACAAAACACAACCGGAGATTTCCGGTTTCATCCAGTCATATCCGGACAAAATGGTGTGGAATTCCGATGCAATGGACCGAGAAAATCACAGTACAAATGATTTTGGAGCAAAGCAAAGTCTTTTCATGAGGCAAGTAGATTAAATATCATCTATACAAACAGAAATATCATGTTTGTTTGCCGCATTTCCTCTAGCTTTCTACCTAGAAAATACGAATACGTAGAGCTGGTGTCTCCATGTGGTACCAATTACTGTATCCAAGCTCAAAATAAAATGTTCCCCAATAAAAAACAGTACAAACAATAAAGTCCGTTGATAATATCCAGAAAACACAAACACAGAGGCTGTAGCAATATCTGGGATTGAGACAGACAAAACACAACTGGAGATTTCCGGTTTCATCCAGTCATATCCGGACAAAATGGTGTGGAATTTGTATGCAATGGACCGAGAAAATCACAGTACAAATGATTTTGGAGCAAAGCAAAGTCTTTTCATGAGGCAAGTAGATAAAATATCATCTATACAAACAGAAATATCATGTTTGTTTGCCGCATTTCCTCTAGCTTTCTACCTAGAAAATACGAATACGTAGAGCTGGTGTCTCCATGTGGAACCAATTACTGTATCCAAGCTCAAAATAAAATGTTCCCCGATAAAAAACAGTACAAACAATAAAGTCCGTTGATAATATCCACAAAACACAAACACAGAGGCTGTAGCAATATCTGGGATTGAGACAGACAAAACACAACCGGATATTTCCGGTTTCATCCAGTCATATCCGGACAAAATGGTGTGGAATTCCGATGCAATGGACCGAGAAAATCACAGTACAAATGATTTTGGAGAAAAGCAAAGTCTTTTCATGAGTCAAGTAGATAAAATATCATCTATACAAACAGAAATATCATGTTTATTTGCCGCATTTCCTCTAGCTTTCTACCTAGAAAATAGGAATACATAGAGCTGGTGTCTCCATGTGGAACCAATTACTGTATCCAAGCTCAATATAAAATGTTCACCGATAAAAAACAGTAGAAACAATAAAGTCCGTTGATAATATCCACAAAACACAAACACAGAGGCTGTAGCAATATCTGGGATTGAGACAGACAAAACACAACCGGAGATTTCCAGTTTCATCCAGTCATATCCGGAAAAAATGGTGTGGAATTCGTATGCAATGGACCGAGAAAATCACAGTAGAAATGATTTTGGAGAAAAGCAAAGTCTTTTCATGAGGCAAGTAGATAAAATATCATCTATACAAACAGAAATATCATGTTTGTTTGCTGCATTTCCTCTAGCTTTCTACCTAGAAAATACGAATACGTAGAGCTGGTGTCTCCATGTGGAACCAATTACTGTATCCAAGCTCAAAATAAAACGTTCCCCGATAAAAACCAGTAGAAACAATAAAGTCCGTTGATAATATCCAGAAAACACAAACACAGAGGCTGTAGCAATACCTGGGATTGAGACAGACAAAACACAACCGGATATTTCCTTTTTCATCCAGTCATATCTGGACAAAATGGTGTGGAATTCGTATGCAATGGACCGAGAAAATCACAGTAGAAATGATTTTGGAGAAAAGCAAAGTCTTTTCATGAGGCAAGTAGATAAAATATCATCTATACAAACAGAAATATCATGTTTGTTTCTCGCATTTCCTCTAGCTTTCTACCTAGAAAATATGAATACGTAGAGCTGGTGTCTCCATGTGGAACCAATTACTGTATCCAAGCTCAAAATAAAACGTTCCCCGATAAAAAACAGTAGAAACAATAAAGTCCGTTGATAATATCCACAAAACACAAACACAGAGGCTGTAGCAATATCTGGGATTGATACAGACAAAACACAACCGGATATTTCCGGTTTCATCCAGTCATATCCGGACAAAATGGTGTGGAATTCCGATGCAATGGACCGAGAAAATCACAGTAGAAATTATTTTGGAGCAAAGCAAAGTCTTTTCATGAGGCAAGTAGATAAAATATCATCTATACAAACAGAAATATCATGTTTGTTTGCCGCATTTCCTCTAGCTTTCTACCTAGAAAATACGAATACGTAGAGCTAGTGTCTCCATGTGGAACTAATTACTGTATCCAAGCTCAAAATAAAATGTTCCCCGATAAAAAACAGTAGAAACAATAAAGTCTGTTGATAATATCCAGAAAACACAAACACAGAGGCTGTAGCAATATCTGGGATTGAGACAGACAAAACACAACCGGAGATTTCCGGTTTCATCCAGTCATATCCGGACAAAATGGTGTGGAATTCCGATGCAATGGACCGAGAAAATCACAGTACAAATGATTTTGGAGCAAAGCAAAGTCTTTTCATGAGGCAAGTAGATTAAATATCATCTATACAAACAGAAATATCATGTTTGTTTGCCGCATTTCCTCTAGCTTTCTACCTAGAAAATACGAATACGTAGAGCTGGTGTCTCCATGTGGTACCAATTACTGTATCCAAGCTCAAAATAAAATGTTCCCCAATAAAAAACAGTACAAACAATAAAGTCCGTTGATAATATCCAGAAAACACAAACACAGAGGCTGTAGCAATATCTGGGATTGAGACAGACAAAACACAACTGGAGATTTCCGGTTTCATCCAGTCATATCCGGACAAAATGGTGTGGAATTTGTATGCAATGAACCGAGAAAATCACAGTACAAATGATTTTGGAGCAAAGCAAAGTCTTTTCATGAGGCAAGTAGATAAAATATCATCTATACAAACAGAAATATCATGTTTGTTTGCCGCATTTCCTCTAGCTTTCTACCTAGAAAATACGAATACGTAGAGCTGGTGTCTCCATGTGGAACCAATTACTGTATCCAAGCTCAAAATAAAATGTTCCCCGATAAAAAACAGTACAAACAATAAAGTCCGTTGATAATATCCACAAAACACAAACACAGAGGCTGTAGCAATATCTGGGATTGAGACAGACAAAACACAACCGGATATTTCCGGTTTCATCCAGTCATATCCGGACAAAATGGTGTGGAATTCGTATGCAATGGACCGAGAAAATCACAGTACAAATGATTTTGGAGAAAAGCAAAGTCTTTTCATGAGTCAAGTAGATAAAATATCATCTATACAAACAGAAATATCATGTTTGTTTGCCGCATTTCCTCTAGCTTTCTACCTAGAAAATACGAATACGTAGAGCTGGTGTCTCCATGTGGAACCAATTACTGTATCCAAGCTCAAAATAAAACGTTCCCCGATAAAAACCAGTAGAAACAATAAAGTCCGTTGATAATATCCAGAAAACACAAACACAGAGGCTGTAGCAATACCTGGGATTGAGACAGACAAAACACAACCGGATATTTCCTTTTTCATCCAGTCATATCTGGACAAAATGGTGTGGAATTCGTATGCAATGGACCGAGAAAATCACAGTAGAAATGATTTTGGAGAAAAGCAAAGTCTTTTCATGAGGCAAGTAGATAAAATATCATCTATACAAACAGAAATATCATGTTTGTTTCTCGCATTTCCTCTAGCTTTCTACCTAGAAAATATGAATACGTAGAGCTGGTGTCTCCATGTGGAACCAATTACTGTATCCAAGCTCAAAATAAAACGTTCCCCGATAAAAAACAGTAGAAACAATAAAGTCCGTTGATAATATCCACAAAACACAAACACAGAGGCTGTAGCAATATCTGGGATTGAGACAGACAAAACACAACCGGATATTTCCGGTTTCATCCAGTCATATCCGGACAAAATGGTGTGGAATTCGTATGCAATGGACCGAGAAAATCACAGTAGAAATTATTTTGGAGCAAAGCAAAGTCTTTTCATGAGGCAAGTAGATAAAATATCATCTATACAAACAGAAATATCATGTTTGTTTGCCGCATTTCCTCTAGCTTTCTACCTAGAAAATACGAATACGTAGAGCTAGTGTCTCCATGTGGAACTAATTACTGTATCCAAGCTCAAAATAAAATGTTCCCCGATAAAAAACAGTAGAAACAATAAAGTCTGTTGATAATATCCAGAAAACACAAACACAGAGGCTGTAGCAATATCTGGGATTGAGACAGACAAAACACAACCGGATATTTCCGGTTTCATCCAGTCATATCCGGACAAAATGGTGTGGAATTCCGATGCAATGGACCGAGAAAATCACAGTACAAATGATTTTGGAGAAAAGCAAAGTCTTTTCATGAGGCAAGTAGATAAAATATCATCTATACAAACAGAAATATCATGTTTGTTTGCCTCATTGCCTCTAGCTTTCTACCTAGAAAATAGGAATACGTAGAGCTGGTGTCTCCATGTGGAACCAATTACTGTATCAAGCTAAAAAAAAAATGCTCCCCGATAAAAAACAGTAGAAACAATAAAGTCTGTTGATAATATCCAGAAAACACAAACACAGAGGCTGTAGCAATATCTGGGATTGAGACAGACAAAACACAACCGGATATTTCCGGTTTCATCCAGTCATATCCGGACAAAATGGTGTGGAGTTCATATGCAATGGACCGAGAAAATCACAGTACAAATGATTTTGGAGAAAAGCAAAGTCTTTTCATGAGGCAAGTAGATAAAATATCATCTATACAAAGAGAAATATCATGTTTGTTTGCCGCATTTCCTCTAGCTTTCTACCTAGAAAATACGAATACGTAGAGCTGGTGTCTCCATGTGGAACCAATTACTGTATCCAAGCTCAAAATAAAATGTTCCCCGATAAAAAACAGTACAAACAATAAAGTCCGTTGATAATATCCAGAAAACACAAACACAGAGGCTGTAGCAATATCTGGGATTGAGACAGACAAAACACAACCGGATATTTCCGGTTTCATCCAGTCATATCCGGACAAAATGGTGTGGAATTCCGATGCAATGGACCGAGAAAATCACAGTAGAAATGATTTTGGAGCAAAGCAAAGTCTTTTCATGAGGCAGGTAGATAAAATATCATCTATACAAACAGAAATATCATGTTTGTTTGCCGCATTTCCTCTAGCTTTCTACCTAGAAAATACGAATAGGTAGAGCTGGTGTCTCCATGTGGAACCAATTACTGTATCCAAGTTCAAAATAAAATGTTCCCCGATAAAAAACAGTAGAAACAATAAAGTCCGTTGATAATATCCAGAAAACACAAACACAGAGGCTGTAGCAATATCTGGGATTGAGACAGACAAAACACAACCGGATATTTTCGGTTTCATCCAGTCATATCCGGACAAAATTGTGTGGAATTCGATGCATTGGACTGAGAAAATCACAGTACAAATGATTTTGGAGCAAAGCAAAGCCTTTTCATTAGGCAAGTAGATAAAATATCATCTATACAAACAGAAATATCATGTTTGTTTGCCGCATTTCCTCTAGCTTTCTACCTAGAAAATACGAATACGTAGAGCTGGTGTCTCCATGTGGAACCAATTACTGTATCAAGCTCAAAAAAAGTGTTCCCTGATAAAAAACAGTAGAAACAATAAAGTCTGTTGATAATATCCAGAAAACACAAACACAGAGGCTGTAGCAATATCTGGGATTGAGACAGACAAAACACAACCGGAGATTTCCGGTTTCATCCAGTCATATCCGGACAAAATGGTGTGGAATTCCGATGCAATGGACCGAGAAAATCACAGTACAAATGATTTTGGAGCAAAGCAAAGTCTTTTCATGAGGCAAGTAGATTAAATATCATCTATACAAACAGAAATATCATGTTTGTTTGCCGCATTTCCTCTAGCTTTCTACCTAGAAAATACGAATACGTAGAGCTGGTGTCTCCATGTGGTACCAATTACTGTATCCAAGCTCAAAATAAAATGTTCCCCAATAAAAAACAGTACAAACAATAAAGTCCGTTGATAATATCCAGAAAACACAAACACAGAGGCTGTAGCAATATCTGGGATTGAGACAGACAAAACACAACTGGAGATTTCCGGTTTCATCCAGTCATATCCGGACAAAATGGTGTGGAATTTGTATGCAATGGACCGAGAAAATCACAGTACAAATGATTTTGGAGCAAAGCAAAGTCTTTTCATGAGGCAAGTAGATAAAATATCATCTATACAAACAGAAATATCATGTTTGTTTGCCGCATTTCCTCTAGCTTTCTACCTAGAAAATACGAATACGTAGAGCTGGTGTCTCCATGTGGAACCAATTACTGTATCCAAGCTCAAAATAAAATGTTCCCCAATAAAAAACAGTAGAAACAATAAAGTCCGTTGATAATATCCAGAAAACACAAACACAGAGGCTGTAGCAATATCTGGGATTGAGACAGACAAAACACAACCGGATATTTCCGGTGTCATCCAGTCATATCCGGACAAAATGGTGTGGAATTCGTATGCAATGGACCGAGAAAATCACAGTACAAATGATTTTGGAGAAAAGCAAAGTCTTTTCATGAGTCAAGTAGATAAAATATCATCTATACAAACAGAAATATCATGTTTATTTGCCGCATTTCCTCTAGCTTTCTACCTAGAAAATAGGAATACATAGAGCTGGTGTCTCCATGTGGAACCAATTACTGTATCCAAGCTCAATATAAAATGTTCACCGATAAAAAACAGTAGAAACAATAAAGTCCGTTGATAATATCCAGAAAACACAAACACAGAGGCTGTAGCAATATCTGGGATTGAGACAGACAAAACACAACCGGAGATTTCCAGTTTCATCCAGTCATATCCGGAAAAAATGGTGTGGAATTCGTATGCAATGGACCGAGAAAATCACAGTAGAAATGATTTTGGAGCAAAGCAAAGTCTTTTCATGAGGCAAGTAGATAAAATATCATCTATACAAACAGAAATATCATGTTTGTTTGCCGCATTTCCTCTAGCTTTCTACCTAGAAAATACGAATACGTAGAGCTGGTGTCTCCATGTGGAACCAATTACTGTATCCAAGCTCAAAATAAAACGTTCCCCGATAAAAACCAGTAGAAACAATAAAGTCCGTTGATAATATCCAGAAAACACAAACACAGAGGCTGTAGCAATACCTGGGATTGAGACAGACAAAACACAACCGGATATTTCCTTTTTCATCCAGTCATATCTGGACAAAATGGTGTGGAATTCGTATGCAATGGACCGAGAAAATCACAGTAGAAATGATTTTGGAGAAAAGCAAAGTCTTTTCATGAGGCAAGTAGATAAAATATCATCTATACAAACAGAAATATCATGTTTGTTTCTTGCATTTCCTCTAGCTTTCTACCTAGAAAATATGAATACGTAGAGCTGGTGTCTCCATGTGGAACCAATTACTGTATCCAAGCTCAAAATAAAACGTTCCCCGATAAAAAACAGTAGAAACAATAAAGTCCGTTGATAATATCCAGAAAACACAAACACAGAGGCTGTAGCAATATCTGGGATTGAGACAGACAAAACACAACCGGAGATTTCCGGTTTCATCCAGTCATATCCGGACAAAATGGTGTGGAATTCGTATGCAATGGACCGAGAAAATCACAGTACAAATGATTTTGGAGAAAAGCAAAGTCTTTTCATGAGGCAAGTAGATAAAATATCATCTATACAAAGAGAAATATCATGTTTGTTTGCCGCATTTCCTCTAGCTTTCTACCTAGAAAATACGAATACGTAGAGCTGGTGTCTCCATGTGGAACCAATTACTGTATCCAAGCTCAAAATAAAATGTTCCCCGATAAAAAACAGTACAAACAATAAAGTCCGTTGATAATATCCAGAAAACACAAACACAGAGGCTGTAGCAATATCTGGGATTGAGACAGACAAAACACAACCGGATATTTCCGGTGTCATCCAGTCATATCCGGACAAAATGGTGTGGAATTCGTATGCAATGGACCGAGAAAATCACAGTAGAAATGATTTTGGAGAAAAGCAAAGTCTTTTCATGAGGCAAGTAGATAAAATATCATCTATACAAACAGAAATATCATGTTTGTTTGCCGCATTTCCTCTAGCTTTCTACCTAGAAAATACGAATACGTAGAGCTGGTGTCTCCATGTGGAACCAATTACTGTATCCAAGCTCAAAATAAAATGTTCCCCGATAAAAAACAGTAGAAACAATAAAGTCCGTTGATAATATCCTGAAAACACAAACACAGAGGCTGTAGCAATACCTGGGATTGAGACAGACAAAACACAACCGGATATTTCCTTTTTCATCCAGTCATATCCGGACAAAATGGTGTGGAATTCGTATGCAATGGACCGAGATAATCACAGTACAAATGATTTTGGAGCAAAGCAAAGTCTTTTCATGAGGCAAGTAGATAAAATATCATCTATACAAACAGAAATATCATGTTTGTTTGCCGCATTTCCTCTAGCTTTCTACCTAGAAAATACGAATACGTAGAGCTGGTGTCTCCATGTGGAACCAATTACTGTATCCAAGCTCAAAAAAAATGTTCCCCGATAAAAACCAGTAGAAACAATAAAGTCCGTTGATAATATCCACAAAACACAAACACAGAGGCTGTAGCAATATCTGGGATTGAGACAGACAAAACACAACCGGATATTTCCGGTTTCATCCAGTCATATCCGGACAAAATGGTGTGGAATTCCGATGCAATGGACCGAGAATATCACAGTACAAATGATTTTGGAGCAAAGCAAAGTCTTTTCATGAGGCAAGTAGATAAAATATCATCTATACAAACAGAAATATCATGTTTGTTTGCCGCATTTCCTCTAGCTTTCTACCTAGAAAATACGAATACGTAGAGCTGGTGTCTCCATGTGGAACCAATTACTGTATCCAAGCTCAAAATAAAATGTTCCCCGATAAAAAACAGTACAAACAATAAAGTCCGTTGATAATATCCAGAAAACACAAACACAGAGGCTGTAGCAATATCTGGGATTGAGACAGACAAAACACAACCGGATATTTCCGGTGTCATCCAGTCATATCCGGACAAAATGGTGTGGAATTCGTATGCAATGGACCGAGAAAATCACAGTAGAAATGATTTTGGAGAAAAGCAAAGTCTTTTCATGAGGCAAGTAGATAAAATATCATCTATACAAACAGAAATATCATGTTTGTTTGCCGCATTTCCTCTAGCTTTCTACCTAGAAAATACGAATACGTAGAGCTGGTGTCTCCATGTGGAACCAATTACTGTATCCAAGCTCAAAATAAAATGTTCCCCGATAAAAAACAGTAGAAACAATAAAGTCCGTTGATAATATCCACAAAACACAAACACAGAGGCTGTAGCAATATCTGGGATTCAGACAGACAAAACACAACCGGATATTTCCGGTTTCATCCAGTCATATCCGGACAAGATGGTGTGGAATTCGTATGCAATGGACCGAGAAAATCACAGTACAAATGATTTTGGAGCAAAGCAAAGTCTTTTCATGAGGCAAGTAGATAAAATACCATCTATACAAACAGAAATATCATGTTTGTTTGCCGCATTTCCTCTAGCTTTCTACCTAGAAAATACGAATACGTAGAGCTGGTGTCTCCATGTGGAACCAATTACTGTATCCAAGCTCAAAATAAAATGTTCCCCGATAAAAAACAGTAGAAACAATAAAGTCCGTTGATAATATCCAGAAAACACAAACACAGAGGCTGTAGCAATATCTGGGATTGAGACAGACAAAACACAACCGGATATTTCCGGTTTCATCCAGTCATATCCGGACAAAATGGTGTGGAATTCGTATGCAATGGACCGAGAAAATCACAGTACAAATGATTTTGGAGAAAAGCAAAGTCTTTTCATGAGGCAAGTAGATAAAATATCATCTATACAAAGAGAAATATCATGTTTGTTTGCCGCATTTCCTCTAGCTTTCTACCTAGAAAATACGAATACGTAGAGCTGGTGTCTCCATGTGGAACCAATTACTGTATCCAAGCTCAAAATAAAATGTTCCCCGATAAAAAACAGTACAAACAATAAAGTCCGTTGATAATATCCACAAAACACAAACACAGAGGCTGTAGCAATATCTGGGATTGAGACAGACAAAACACAACCGGATATTTCCGGTTTCATCCAGTCATATCCGGACAAAATGGTGTGGAATTCCGATGCAATGGACCGAGAAAATCACAGTACAAATGATTTTGGAGCAAAGCAAAGTCTTTTCATGAGGCAAGTAGATAAAATATCATCTATACAAACAGAAATATCATGTTTGTTTGCCGCATTTCCTCTAGCTTTCTACCTAGAAAATACGAATACGTAGATCTGGTGTCTCCATGTGGAACCAATTACTGTATCCAAGCTCAAAATAAAACGTTCCCCGATAAAAACCAGTAGAAACAATAAAGTCCGTTGATAATATCCTGAAAACACAAACACAGAGGCTGTAGCAATACCTGGGATTGAGACAGACAAAACACAACCGGATATTTCCTTTTTCATCCAGTCATATCCGGACAAAATGGTGTGGAATTCGTATGCAATGGACCGAGAAAATCACAGTACAAATGATTTTGGAGCAAAGCAAAGTCTTTTCATGAGGCAAGTAGATAAAATATCATCTATACAAACAGAAATATCATGTTTGTTTGCCGCATTTCCTCTAGCTTTCTACCTAGAAAATACGAATACGTAGAGCTGGTGTCTCCATGTGGAACCAATTACTGTATCCAAGCTCAAAAAAAATGTTCCCCGATAAAAAACAGTACAAACAATAAAGTCCGTTGATAATATCCACAAAACACAAACACAGAGGCTGTAGCAATATCTGGGATTGAGACAGACAAAACACAACCGGATATTTCCGGTTTCATCCAGTCATATCCGGACAAAATGGTGTGGAATTCCGATGCAATGGACCGAGAAAATCACAGTACAAATGATTTTGGAGAAAAGCAAAGTCTTTTCATGAGGCAAGTAGATTAAATATCATCTATACAAAGAGAAATATCATGTTTGTTTGCCGCATTTCCTCTAGCTTTCTACCTAGAAAATACGAATACGTAGAGCTGGTGTCTCCATGTGGAACCAATTACTGTATCCAAGCTCAAAATAAAATGTTCCCCGATAAAAAACAGTACAAACAATAAAATCCGTTGATAATATCCACAAAACACAAACACAGAGGCTGTAGCAATATCTGGGATTGAGACAGACAAAACACAACCGGATATTTCCGGTTTCTTCCAGTCATATCCGGACAAAATGGTGTGGAATTCGTATGCAATGGACCGAGAAAATCACAGTAGAAATGATTTTGGAGAAAAGCAAAGTCTTTTCATGAGGCAAGTAGATAAAATATCATCTATACAAACAGAAATATCATGTTTGTTTGCCGCATTTCCTCTAGCTTTCTACCTAGAAAATACGAATACGTAGAGCTGGTGCCTCCATGTGGAACCAATTACTGTATCCAAGCTCAAAATAAAACGTTCCCCGATAAAAAACAGTAGAAACAATAAAGTCCGTTGATAATATCCACAAAACACAAACAGAGAGGCTGTAGCAATATCTGGGATTGAGACAGACAAAACACAACCGGATATTTCCGGTTTCATCCAGTCATATCCGGACAAAATGGTGTGGAATTCGTATGCAATGCACCGAGAAAATCACAGTACAAATGATTTTGGAGCAAAGCAAAGTCTTTTCATGAGGCAAGTAGATAAAATACCATCTATACAAACAGAAATATCATGTTTGTTTGCCGCATTTCCTCTAGCTTTCTACCTAGAAAATACGAATACGTAGAGCTGGTGTCTCCATGTGGAACCAATTACTGTATCCAAGCTCAAAATAAAATGTTCCCCGATAAAAAACAGTAGAAACAATAAAGTCTGTTGATAATATCCAGAAAACACAAACACAGAGGCTGTAGCAATACCTGGGATTGAGACAGACAAAACACAACCGGATATTTCCGGTTTCATCCAGTCATATCCGGACAAAATGGTGTGGAATTCCGATGCAATGGACCGAGAAAATCACAGTACAAATGATTTTGGAGAAAAGCAAAGTCTTTTCATGAGGCAAGTAGATAAAATATCATCTATACAAACAGAAATATCATGTTTGCTTGCCTCATTGCCTCTAGCTTTCTACCTAGAAAATACGAATACGTAGAGCTGGTGTCTCCATGTGGAACCAATTACTGTATCAAGCTAAAAAAAAAATGCTCCCCGATAAAAAACAGTAGAAACAATAAAGTCTGTTGATAATATCCAGAAAACACAAACACAGAGGCTGTAGCAATATCTGGGATTGAGACAGACAAAACACAACCGGATATTTCCGGTTTCATCCAGTCATATCCGGACAAAATGGTGTGGAGTTCATATGCAATGGACCGAGAAAATCACAGTACAAATGATTTTGGAGAAAAGCAAAGTCTTTTCATGAGGCAAGTAGATAAAATATCATCTATACAAAGAGAAATATCATGTTTGTTTGCCGCATTTCCTCTAGCTTTCTACCTAGAAAATACGAATACGTAGAGCTGGTGTCTCCATGTGGAACCAATTACTGTATCCAAGCTCAAAATAAAATGTTCCCCGATAAAAAACAGTACAAACAATAAAGTCCGTTGATAATATCCAGAAAACACAAACACAGAGGCTGTAGCAATATCTGGGATTGAGACAGACAAAACACAACCGGATATTTCCGGTTTCATCCAGTCATATCCGGACAAAATGGTGTGGAATTCCGATGCAATGGACCGAGAAAATCACAGTAGAAATGATTTTGGAGCAAAGCAAAGTCTTTTCATGAGGCAGGTAGATAAAATATCATCTATACAAACAGAAATATCATGTTTGTTTGCCGCATTTCCTCTAGCTTTCTACCTAGAAAATACGAATAGGTAGAGCTGGTGTCTCCATGTGGAACCAATTACTGTATCCAAGTTCAAAATAAAATGTTCCCCGATAAAAAACAGTAGAAACAATAAAGTCCGTTGATAATATCCAGAAAACACAAACACAGAGGCTGTAGCAATATCTGGGATTGAGACAGACAAAACACAACCGGATATTTTCGGTTTCATCCAGTCATATCCGGACAAAATTGTGTGGAATTCGATGCATTGGACTGAGAAAATCACAGTACAAATGATTTTGGAGCAAAGCAAAGCCTTTTCATTAGGCAAGTAGATAAAATATCATCTATACAAACAGAAATATCATGTTTGTTTGCCGCATTTCCTCTAGCTTTCTACCTAGAAAATACGAATACGTAGAGCTGGTGTCTCCATGTGGAACCAATTACTGTATCAAGCTCAAAAAAAGTGTTCCCTGATAAAAAACAGTAGAAACAATAAAGTCTGTTGATAATATCCAGAAAACACAAACACAGAGGCTGTAGCAATATCTGGGATTGAGACAGACAAAACACAACCGGAGATTTCCGGTTTCATCCAGTCATATCCGGACAAAATGGTGTGGAATTCCGATGCAATGGACCGAGAAAATCACAGTACAAATGATTTTGGAGCTAAGCAAAGTCTTTTCATGAGGCAAGTAGATTAAATATCATCTATACAAACAGAAATATCATGTTTGTTTGCCGCATTTCCTCTAGCTTTCTACCTAGAAAATACGAATACGTAGAGCTGGTGTCTCCATGTGGTACCAATTACTGTATCCAAGCTCAAAATAAAATGTTCCCCAATAAAAAACAGTACAAACAATAAAGTCCGTTGATAATATCCAGAAAACACAAACACAGAGGCTGTAGCAATATCTGGGATTGAGACAGACAAAACACAACTGGAGATTTCCGGTTTCATCCAGTCATATCCGGACAAAATGGTGTGGAATTTGTATGCAATGGACCGAGAAAATCACAGTACAAATGATTTTGGAGCAAAGCAAAGTCTTTTCATGAGGCAAGTAGATAAAATATCATCTATACAAACAGAAATATCATGTTTGTTTGCCGCATTTCCTCTAGCTTTCTACCTAGAAAATACGAATACGTAGAGCTGGTGTCTCCATGTGGAACCAATTACTGTATCCAAGCTCAAAATAAAATGTTCCCCGATAAAAAACAGTAGAAACAATAAAGTCCGTTGATAATATCCAGAAAACACAAACACAGAGGCTGTAGCAATATCTGGGATTGAGACAGACAAAACACAACCGGATATTTCCGGTGTCATCCAGTCATATCCGGACAAAATGGTGTGGAATTCGTATGCAATGGACCGAGAAAATCACAGTACAAATGATTTTGGAGAAAAGCAAAGTCTTTTCATGAGTCAAGTAGATAAAATATCATCTATACAAACAGAAATATCATGTTTATTTGCCGCATTTCCTCTAGCTTTCTACCTAGAAAATAGGAATACATAGAGCTGGTGTCTCCATGTGGAACCAATTACTGTATCCAAGCTCAATATAAAATGTTCACCGATAAAAAACAGTAGAAACAATAAAGTCCGTTGATAATATCCACAAAACACAAACACAGAGGCTGTAGCAATATCTGGGATTGAGACAGACAAAACACAACCGGAGATTTCCAGTTTCATCCAGTCATATCCGGAAAAAATGGTGTGGAATTCGTATGCAATGGACCGAGAAAATCACAGTAGAAATGATTTTGGAGAAAAGCAAAGTCTTTTCATGAGGCAAGTAGATAAAATATCATCTATACAAACAGAAATATCATGTTTGTTTGCCGCATTTCCTCTAGCTTTCTACCTAGAAAATACGAATACGTAGAGCTGGTGTCTCCATGTGGAACCAATTACTGTATCCAAGCTCAAAATAAAACGTTCCCCGATAAAAACCAGTAGAAACAATAAAGTCCGTTGATAATATCCAGAAAACACAAACACAGAGGCTGTAGCAATACCTGGGATTGAGACAGACAAAACACAACCGGATATTTCCTTTTTCATCCAGTCATATCTGGACAAAATGGTGTGGAATTCGTATGCAATGGACCGAGAAAATCACAGTAGAAATGATTTTGGAGAAAAGCAAAGTCTTTTCATGAGTCAAGTAGATAAAATATCATCTATACAAACAGAAATATCATGTTTGTTTCTTGCATTTCCTCTAGCTTTCTACCTAGAAAATATGAATACGTAGAGCTGGTGTCTCCATGTGGAACCAATTACTGTATCCAAGCTCAAAATAAAACGTTCCCCGATAAAAAACAGTAGAAACAATAAAGTCCGTTGATAATATCCACAAAACACAAACACAGAGGCTGTAGCAATATCTGGGATTGATACAGACAAAACACAACCGGATATTTCCGGTTTCATCCAGTCATATCCGGACAAAATGGTGTGGAATTCCGATGCAATGGACCGAGAAAATCACAGTAGAAATGATTTTGGAGAAAAGCAAAGTCTTTTCATGAGGCAAGTAGATAAAATATCATCTATACAAACAGAAATATCATGTTTGTTTGCCGCATTTCCTCTAGCTTTCTACCTAGAAAATACGAATACGTAGAGCTAGTGTCTCCATGTGGAACTAATTACTGTATCCAAGCTCAAAATAAAATGTTCCCCGATAAAAAACAGTAGAAACAATAAAGTCTGTTGATAATATCCAGAAAACACAAACACAGAGGCTGTAGCAATATCTGGGATTGAGACAGACAAAACACAACCGGATATTTCCGGTTTCATCCAGTCATATCCGGACAAAATGGTGTGGAATTCCGATGCAATGGACCGAGAAAATCACAGTACAAATGATTTTGGAGAAAAGCAAAGTCTTTTCATGAGGCAAGTAGATAAAATATCATCTATACAAACAGAAATATCATGTTTGTTTGCCTCATTGCCTCTAGCTTTCTACCTAGAAAATACGAATACGTAGAGCTGGTGTCTCCATGTGGAACCAATTACTGTATCAAGCTAAAAAAAAAATGCTCCCCGATAAAAAACAGTAGAAACAATAAAGTCTGTTGATAATATCCAGAAAACACAAACACAGAGGCTGTAGCAATATCTGGGATTGAGACAGACAAAACACAACCGGATATTTCCGGTTTCATCCAGTCATATCCGGACAAAATGGTGTGGAATTCGTATGCAATGGACCGAGAAAATCACAGTACAAATGATTTTGGAGAAAAGCAAAGTCTTTTCATGAGGCAAGTAGATAAAATATCATCTATACAAAGAGAAATATCATGTTTGTTTGCCGCATTTCCTCTAGCTTTCTACCTAGAAAATACGAATACGTAGAGCTGGTGTCTCCATGTGGAACCAATTACTGTATCCAAGCTCAAAATAAAATGTTCCCCGATAAAAAACAGTACAAACAATAAAGTCCGTTGATAATATCCAGAAAACACAAACACAGAGGCTGTAGCAATATCTGGGATTGAGACAGACAAAACACAACCGGATATTTCCGGTGTCATCCAGTCATATCCGGACAAAATGGTGTGGAATTCGTATGCAATGGACCGAGAAAATCACAGTAGAAATGATTTTGGAGAAAAGCAAAGTCTTTTCATGAGGCAAGTAGATAAAATATCATCTATACAAACAGAAATATCATGTTTGTTTGCCGCATTTCCTCTAGCTTTCTACCTAGAAAATACGAATACGTAGAGCTGGTGTCTCCATGTGGAACCAATTACTGTATCCAAGCTCAAAATAAAATGTTCCCCGATAAAAAACAGTAGAAACAATAAAGTCCGTTGATAATATCCTGAAAACACAAACACAGAGGCTGTAGCAATACCTGGGATTGAGACAGACAAAACACAACCGGATATTTCCTTTTTCATCCAGTCATATCCGGACAAAATGGTGTGGAATTCGTATGCAATGGACCGAGATAATCACAGTACAAATGATTTTGGAGCAAAGCAAAGTCTTTTCATGAGGCAAGTAGATAAAATATCATCTATACAAACAGAAATATCATGTTTGTTTGCCGCATTTCCTCTAGCTTTCTACCTAGAAAATACGAATACGTAGAGCTGGTGTCTCCATGTGGAACCAATTACTGTATCCAAGCTCAAAAAAAATGTTCCCCGATAAAAACCAGTAGAAACAATAAAGTCCGTTGATAATATCCACAAAACACAAACACAGAGGCTGTAGCAATATCTGGGATTGAGACAGACAAAACACAACCGGATATTTCCGGTTTCATCCAGTCATATCCGGACAAAATGGTGTGGAATTCCGATGCAATGGACCGAGAATATCACAGTACAAATGATTTTGGAGCAAAGCAAAGTCTTTTCATGAGTCAAGTAGATAAAATATCATCTATACAAACAGAAATATCATGTTTGTTTGCCGCATTTCCTCTAGCTTTCTACCTAGAAAATACGAATACGTAGAGCTGGTGTCTCCATGTGGAACCAATTACTGTATCCAAGCTCAAAATAAAATGTTCCCCGATAAAAAACAGTACAAACAATAAAGTCCGTTGATAATATCCAGAAAACACAAACACAGAGGCTGTAGCAATATCTGGGATTGAGACAGACAAAACACAACCGGATATTTCCGGTGTCATCCAGTCATATCCGGACAAAATGGTGTGGAATTCGTATGCAATGGACCGAGAAAATCACAGTAGAAATGATTTTGGAGAAAAGCAAAGTCTTTTCATGAGGCAAGTAGATAAAATATCATCTATACAAACAGAAATATCATGTTTGTTTGCCGCATTTCCTCTAGCTTTCTACCTAGAAAATACGAATACGTAGAGCTGGTGTCTCCATGTGGAACCAATTACTGTATCCAAGCTCAAAATAAAATGTTCCCCGATAAAAAACAGTAGAAACAATAAAGTCCGTTGATAATATCCACAAAACACAAACACAGAGGCTGTAGCAATATCTGGGATTCAGACAGACAAAACACAACCGGATATTTCCGGTTTCATCCAGTCATATCCGGACAAGATGGTGTGGAATTCGTATGCAATGGACCGAGAAAATCACAGTACAAATGATTTTGGAGCAAAGCAAAGTCTTTTCATGAGGCAAGTAGATAAAATACCATCTATACAAACAGAAATATCATGTTTGTTTGCCGCATTTCCTCTAGCTTTCTACCTAGAAAATACGAATACGTAGAGCTGGTGTCTCCATGTGGAACCAATTACTGTATCCAAGCTCAAAATAAAATGTTCCCCGATAAAAAACAGTAGAAACAATAAAGTCCGTTGATAATATCCAGAAAACACAAACACAGAGGCTGTAGCAATATCTGGGATTGAGACAGACAAAACACAACCGGATATTTCCGGTTTCATCCAGTCATATCCGGACAAAATGGTGTGGAATTCGTATGCAATGGACCGAGAAAATCACAGTACAAATGATTTTGGAGAAAAGCAAAGTCTTTTCATGAGGCAAGTAGATAAAATATCATCTATACAAAGAGAAATATCATGTTTGTTTGCCGCATTTCCTCTAGCTTTCTACCTAGAAAATACGAATACGTAGAGCTGGTGTCTCCATGTGGAACCAATTACTGTATCCAAGCTCAAAATAAAATGTTCCCCGATAAAAAACAGTACAAACAATAAAGTCCGTTGATAATATCCACAAAACACAAACACAGAGGCTGTAGCAATATCTGGGATTGAGACAGACAAAACACAACCGGATATTTCCGGTTTCATCCAGTCATATCCGGAAAAAATGGTGTGGAATTCCGATGCAATGGACCGAGAAAATCACAGTACAAATGATTTTGGAGAAAAGCAAAGTCTTTTCATGAGGCAAGTAGATAAAATATCATCTATACAAACAGAAATATCATGTTTGTTTGCCGCATTTCCTCTAGCTTTCTACCTAGAAAATACGAATACGTAGATCTGGTGTCTCCATGTGGAACCAATTACTGTATCCAAGCTCAAAATAAAACGTTCCCCGATAAAAACCAGTAGAAACAATAAAGTCCGTTGATAATATCCTGAAAACACAAACACAGAGGCTGTAGCAATACCTGGGATTGAGACAGACAAAACACAACCGGATATTTCCTTTTTCATCCAGTCATATCCGGACAAAATGGTGTGGAATTCGTATGCAATGGACCGAGAAAATCACAGTACAAATGATTTTGGAGCAAAGCAAAGTCTTTTCATGAGGCAAGTAGATAAAATATCATCTATACAAACAGAAATATCATGTTTGTTTGCCGCATTTCCTCTAGCTTTCTACCTAGAAAATACGAATACGTAGAGCTGGTGTCTCCATGTGGAACCAATTACTGTATCCAAGCTCAAAAAAAATGTTCCCCGATAAAAAACAGTACAAACAATAAAGTCCGTTGATAATATCCACAAAACACAAACACAGAGGCTGTAGCAATATCTGGGATTGAGACAGACAAAACACAACCGGATATTTCCGGTTTCATCCAGTCATATCCGGACAAAATGGTGTGGAATTCCGATGCAATGGACCGAGAAAATCACAGTACAAATGATTTTGGAGAAAAGCAAAGTCTTTTCATGAGGCAAGTAGATTAAATATCATCTATACAAAGAGAAATATCATGTTTGTTTGCCGCATTTCCTCTAGCTTTCTACCTAGAAAATACGAATACGTAGAGCTGGTGTCTCCATGTGGAACCAATTACTGTATCCAAGCTCAAAATAAAATGTTCCCCGATAAAAAACAGTACAAACAATAAAATCCGTTGATAATATCCACAAAACACAAACACAGAGGCTGTAGCAATATCTGGGATTGAGACAGACAAAACACAACCGGATATTTCCGGTTTCTTCCAGTCATATCCGGACAAAATGGTGTGGAATTCGTATGCAATGGACCGAGAAAATCACAGTAGAAATGATTTTGGAGAAAAGCAAAGTCTTTTCATGAGGCAAGTAGATAAAATATCATCTATACAAACAGAAATATCATGTTTGTTTGCCGCATTTCCTCTAGCTTTCTACCTAGAAAATACGAATACGTAGAGCTGGTGCCTCCATGTGGAACCAATTACTGTATCCAAGCTCAAAATAAAACGTTCCCCGATAAAAAACAGTAGAAACAATAAAGTCCGTTGATAATATCCACAAAACACAAACAGAGAGGCTGTAGCAATATCTGGGATTGAGACAGACAAAACACAACCGGATATTTCCGGTTTCATCCAGTCATATCCGGACAAAATGGTGTGGAATTCGTATGCAATGCACCGAGAAAATCACAGTACAAATGATTTTGGAGCAAAGCAAAGTCTTTTCATGAGGCAAGTAGATAAAATACCATCTATACAAACAGAAATATCATGTTTGTTTGCCGCATTTCCTCTAGCTTTCTACCTAGAAAATACGAATACGTAGAGCTGGTGTCTCCATGTGGAACCAATTACTGTATCCAAGCTCAAAATAAAATGTTCCCCGATAAAAAACAGTAGAAACAATAAAGTCCGTTGATAATATCCAGAAAACACAAACACAGAGGCTGTAGCAATATCTGGGATTGAGACAGACAAAACACAACCGGATATTTCCGGTTTCATCCAGTCATATCCAGAAAAAATGGTGTGGAATTCCGATGCAATGGACCGAGAAAATCACAGTAGTAATGATTTTGGAGCAAAGCAAAGTCTTTTCATGAGGCAAGTAGATAAAATATCATCTATACAAAGAGAAATATCATGTTTGTTTGCCGCATTTCCTCTAGCTTTCTACCTAGAAAATACGAATACGTAGAGCTGGTGTCTCCATGTGGAACCAATTACTGTATCCAAGCTCAAAATAAAATGTTCCCCGATAAAAAACAGTACAAACAATAAAGTCCGTTGATAATATCCACAAAACACAAACACAGAGGCTGTAGCAATATCTGGGATTGAGACAGACAAAACACAACCGGATATTTCCGGTTTCATCCAGTCATATCCGGACAAAATGGTGTGGAATTCCGATGCAATGGACCGAGAAAATCACAGTACAAATGATTTTGGAGAAAAGCAAAGTCTTTTCATGAGGCAAGTAGATAAAATATCATCTATACAAACAGAAATATCATGTTTGTTTGCCGCATTTCCTCTAGCTTTCTACCTAGAAAATACGAATACGTAGATCTGGTGTCTCCATGTGGAACCAATTACTGTATCCAAGCTCAAAATAAAACGTTCCCCGATAAAAACCAGTAGAAACAATAAAGTCCGTTGATAATATCCTGAAAACACAAACACAGAGGCTGTAGCAATACCTGGGATTGAGACAGACAAAACACAACCGGATATTTCCTTTTTCATCCAGTCATATCCGGACAAAATGGTGTGGAATTCGTATGCAATGGACCGAGAAAATCACAGTACAAATGATTTTGGAGCAAAGCAAAGTCTTTTCATGAGGCAAGTAGATAAAATATCATCTATACAAACAGAAATATCATGTTTGTTTGCCGCATTTCCTCTAGCTTTCTATCTAGAAAATACGAATACGTAGAGCTGGTGTCTCCATGTGGAACCAATTACTGTATCCAAGCTCAAAATAAAATGTTCCCCGATAAAAAACAGTAGAAACAATAAAGTCCGTTGATAATATCCAGAAAACACAAACACAGAGGCTGTAGCAATATCTGGGATTGAGACAGACAAAACACAACCGGATATTTCCGGTTTCATCCAGTCATATCCGGACAAAATGGTGTGGAATTCGTATGCAATGGACCGAGAAAATCACAGTACAAATGATTTTGGAGAAAAGCAAAGTCTTTTCATGAGGCAAGTAGATAAAATATCATCTATACAAAGAGAAATATCATGTTTGTTTGCCGCATTTCCTCTAGCTTTCTACCTAGAAAATACGAATACGTAGAGCTGGTGTCTCCATGTGGAACCAATTACTGTATCCAAGCTCAAAATAAAATGTTCCCTGATAAAAAACAGTAGAAACAATAAAGTCCGTTGATAATATCCAGAAAACACAAACACAGAGGCTGTAGCAATATCTGGGATTGATACAGACAAAACACAACCGGATATTTCCGGTTTCATCCAGTCATATCCGGACAAAATGGTGTGGAATTCGTATGCAATGGACCGAGAAAATCACAGTACAAATGATTTTGGAGAAAAGCAAAGTCTTTTCATGAGGCAAGTAGATAAAATATCATCTATACAAACAGAAATATCATGTTTGTTTGCCACATTTCCTCTAGCTTTCTACCTAGAAAATACGAATACGTAGAGCTGGTGTCTCCATGTGGAACCAATTACTGTATCCAAGCTCAAAATAAAATGTTCCCTGATAAAAAACAGTAGAAACAATAAAGTCCGTTGATAATATCCACAAAACACAAACTGAGAGGCTGTAGCAATATCTGGGATTGAGACAGACAAAACACAACCGGAGATTTCCGGTTTCATCCAGTCATATCCGGACAAAATGGTGTGGAATTCGTATGCAATGGACCGAGAATATCACAGTACAAATGATTTTGGAGAAAAGCAAAGTCTTTTCATGAGGCAAGTAGATTAAATATCATCTATACAAACAGAAATATCATGTTTGTTTCTCGCATTTCCTCTAGCTTTCTACCTAGAAAATACGAATACGTAGAGCTGGTGTCTCCATGTGGAACCAATTACTGTATCCAAGCTCAAAATAAAATGTTCCCCGATAAAAAAGAGTACAAACAATAAAATCCATTGATAATATCCACAAAACACAAACACAGAGGCTGTAGCAATATCTGGGATTGAGACAGACAAAACACAACCGGATATTTCCGGTTTCATCCAGTCATATCCGGACAAAATGGTGTGGAATTCGTATGCAATGCACCGAGAAAATCACAGTACAAATGATTTTGGAGCAAAGCAAAGTCTTTTCATGAGGCAAGTAGATAAAATACCATCTATACAAAGAGAAATATCATGTTTGTTTGCCGCATTTCCTCTAGCTTTCTACCTAGAAAATACGAATACATAGAGCTGGTGTCTCCATGTGGAACCAATTACTGTATCCAAGCTCAAAATAAAATGTTCCCCGATAAAAAACAGTACAAACAATAAAGTCCGTTGATAATATCCACAAAACACAAACACAGAGGCTGTAGCAATATCTGGGATTGAGACAGACAAAACACAACCGGATATTTCCGGTTTCATCCAGTCATATCCGGACAAAATGGTGTGGAATTCCGATGCAATGGACCGAGAAAATCACAGTACAAATGATTTTGGAGAAAAGCAAAGTCTTTTCATGAGGCAAGTAGATAAAATATCATCTATACAAACAGAAATATCATGTTTGTTTGCAGCATTTCCTCTAGCTTTCTACCTAGAAAATACGAATACGTAGATCTGGTGTCTCAATGTGGAACCAATTACTGTATCCAAGCTCAAAATAAAACGTTCCCCGATAAAAAACAGTAGAAACAATAAAGTCCGTTGATAATATCCTGAAAACACAAACACAGAGGCTGTAGCAATACCTGGGATTGAGACAGACAAAACACAACCGGATATTTCCGGTTTCATCCAGTCATATCCGGACAAAATGGTGTGGAATTCGTATGCAATGGACCGAGAAAATCACAGTACAAATGATTTTGGAGCAAAGCAAAGTCTTTTCATGAGGCAAGTAGATAAAATATCATCTATACAAACAGAAATATCATGTTTGTTTGCCGCATTTCCTCTAGCTTTCTACCTAGAAAATACGAATACGTAGAGCTGGTGTCTCCATGTGGAACCAATTACTGTATCCAAGCTCAAAATAAAATGTTCCCCGATAAAAAACAGTACAAACAATAAAGTCCGTTGATAATATCCACAAAACACAAACACAGAGGCTGTAGCAATATCTGGGATTGAGACAGACAAAACACAACCGGATATTTCCGGTTTCTTCCAGTCATATCCGGACAAAATGGTGTGGAATTCGTATGCAATGGACCGAGAAAATCACAGTACAAATGATTTTGGAGAAAAGCAAAGTCTTTTCATGAGGCAAGTAGATAAAATATCATCTATACAAACAGAAATATCATGTTTGTTTGCCGCATTTCCTCTAGCTTTCTACCTAGAAAATACGAATACGTAGAGCTGGTGTCTCCATGTGGAACCAATTACTGTATCCAAGCTCAAAATAAAATGTTCCCCGATAAAAAACAGTAGAAACAATAAAGTCCGTTGATAATATCCACAAAACACAAACAGAGAGGCTGTAGCAATATCTGGGATTGAGACAGACAAAACACAACCGGATATTTCCGGTTTCATCCAGTCATATCCGGACAAAATGGTGTGGAATTCCGATGCAATGGACCGAGAAAATCACAGTAGAAATGATTTTGGAGCAAAGCAAAGTCTTTTCATGAGGCAAGTAGATAAAATATCATCTATACAAACAGAAATATCATGTTTGTTTGCCGCATTTCCTCTAGCTTTCTAACTAGAAAATATGAATACGTAGAGCTGGTGTCTCCATGTGGAACCAATTACTGTATCCAAGCTCAAAATAAAATGTTCCCCGATAAAAAACAGTAGAAACAATAAAGTCTGTTGATAATATCCAGAAAACACAAACACAGAGGCTGTAGCAATATCTGGGATTGAGACAGACAAAACACAACCGGAGATTTCCAGGTTCATCCAGTCATATCCGGAAAAAATGGTGTGGAGTTCGTATGCAATGGACCGAGAAAATCACAGTACAAATGATTTTGGAGAAAAGCAAAGTCTTTTCATGAGGCAAGTAGATAAAATATCATCTATACAAAGAGAAATATCATGTTTGTTTGCCGCATTTCCTCTAGCTTTCTACCTAGAAAATACGAATACGTAGAGCTGGTGTCTCCATGTGGAACCAATTACTGTATCCAAGCTCAAAATAAAATGTTCCCTGATAAAAAACAGTAGAAACAATAAAGTCCGTTGATAATATCCAGAAAACACAAACACAGAGGCTGTAGCAATATCTGGGATTGAGACAGACAAAACACAACCGGATATTTCCGGTGTCATCCAGTCATATCCGGACAAAATGGTGTGGAATTCATATGCAATGGACCGAGAAAATCACAGTACAAATGATTTTGGAGAAAAGCAGTCTTTTCATGAGGCAAGTAGATAAAATATCATCTATACAAACAGAAATATCATGTTTGTTTGCCACATTTCCTCTAGCTTTCTACCTAGAAAATACGAGTACGTAGAGCTGGTGTCTCCATGTGGAACCAATTACTGTATCCAAGCTCAAAATAAAATGTTCCCTGATAAAAAACAGTAGAAACAATAAAGTCCGTTGATAATATCCAGGAAACACAAACACAGAGGCTGTAGCAATATCTGGGATTGAGACAGACAAAACACAACCGGATATTTCCGGTTTCATCCAGTCATATCCGGACAAAATGGTGTGGAATTCGTATGCAATGGACCGAGAAAATCACAGTACAAATGATTTTGGAGAAAAGCAAAGTCTTTTCATGAGGCAAGTAGATAAAATATCATCTATACAAACAGAAATATCATGTTTGTTTGCCGCATTTCCTCTAGCTTTCTACCTAGAAAATAGGAATACATAGAGCTGGTGTCTCCATGTGGAACCAATTACTGTATCCAAGCTCAAAAGAAAATGTTCCCCGATAAAAACAGTAGAAACAATAAAGTCCGTTGATAATATCCAGAAAACACAAACACAGACGCTGTAGCAATATCTGGGATTGAGACAGACAAAACACAACCGGATATTTCCGGTTTCATCCAGTTATATCCGGACCAAATGGTGTGGAATTTGAATGCAATGCACCGAGAAAATCATAGTACAAATGATTTTGGAGAAAAGCAAAGTCTTTTCATGAGGCAAGTAGATAAAATATCATCTATACAAACAGAAATATCATGTTTGTTTGCCGCATTTCCTCTAGCTTTCTACCTAGAAAATAGGAATACATAGAGCTGGTGTCTCCATGTGGAACCAATTAC